>NC_068368.1:52253004-52391584 GCF_020536995.1 Dreissena polymorpha | reverse complement strand
GGTCAAGTCGAATACGATCATGCCGGGTCAAAACACTAGGTCAGTGGGGTCACTTAGTGCGTTTTAAACATTGAGCATGGGTGTCCACTCTCTATTTCAAGTAGTTTTCATCCGAGCTTCAACAAACTTAGTCAGAAGTTGTATCTAGATGATCTTAAGGCCACGTTCGAACATGGGCCATGCCAGATCAAAAACTAGGTTATGGGGTCACTTAGTACGTTTACTTATTCAGCATGGTGTCTGCTCTCTTATCCAAGTTGTTTTCATCCAATCTTCACCACACTTGGTCAGAAGTTGTATCTAGATGATGTGTAGGTAAAGTTCGAACACGGGTAAAAAAAACTAGGTCACAGAGTCACTTCGTGCGTTTTAAACATCGAGCATGGTGTCCGCCTTTTTTTGTTATGACAACATGCTAAATATTCTGTGGCATGTGGGGGTATACCCCCCCCCCCCCCCTATGAAGGAAGAGACACAATACAGACTTCAAGACAAAACTCTCCGGTCTTTTTCTCTGCTTCTGAACTTGGAGAATACCTGTTGAACGAGGCTTAGCCAGTTTTTTCACATTTTTATTCCAAAACAAAAACTTATCAGTTTTTGACAGGCTAAATGATAATATTTCTCCCTAATTAATTTCTCTATTGTTTTTGGATAAGCACAATTTAGCGGTCCACAATGGCCCGTGTATAGCCTTATGTTGGTTAAGACGTCTTATCTGAGATTGTCAAGAGTCTACACTTGGTTGGTTTTTAAATAAGCAGAATGCCTACCAACGAGGAGACAGCGGTCTGAGCCTGTAACAACCACATCTGTCTATTTTAAAGGTTCAAGGTCACACAAAGGGGTTAAAATCTAATATTTGGGCATAAAACCACTTGTCCAGACCATAACTTCACTTCCTCAAGCAACCTTTCCTTGCCACAAGTCTTCACCCAATTTCGTTGACATGTTGCAATGCTGAGTAGGACTTATTGAAAATAATTTCCAAAATTCATTGTAGTGGCACATAGGTCAATGGGCAAAATCTTATCAAAATTAGTACAAATTCATAAATTTTATCAGTATTTTTATAATTAAATGGTTGAAAGCTAAAACTCTGCCGAGTTACATTAATGAACAGTCAAAGAATCCTTTATATGAAAATTAAAACTAAAACTGTTAAAACTAACATCATTTATAATTTCATCATCTTCATCAATATCATCCACATCCTCTTCATCATCATCTTCTGCTTCCATAGCTTCAATTTCAGCTTTAGACTTTTTGGCGGGACGCACTAAAACACAAATTCAAAACTGTGAACAAATAGCTTCAGTAAATCATTGATCTAACAAGAAAGCTTTGGTTTTTGTGGAATAGAATAGGAAAATATCAAATTTAGTTTAGTGCATACATCAGATGACAACAGGAGTTTTTTTTCACCTAGGTATTAATGTGTCAAGTATTTTTGGGTTAATATAAGACAACATCTCAATAAGGACTCAGGATACAGGGAGATGGTCTTATTCCACTAAAAGAGCCATGTTCTGAGAAAACTGGGCTTTATGCATGTACGTAAAGTGTCATCCTAGATTAGCCTGTGCAGTGCGCACAGGCTAATCAGGGACGACACTTTCCGCCTAAACATGATTTTTGGTAAGGGCTACTACTACTAAGGAGAAATTTTCTTGAAACTAAAAATACCATACAAGCGGAAAGTGTCGTCCCTAATTAGCCTGTGCTGACTGCACAGGCCTATCTGGGACGACACTTAATGCACATGCGCTAAACCCAGTTTTCTCAGAACGTGGCTCAAATTATCAGCGCCCACCCAAGGCTATGTCTGATGGTAAGCCAAGCGAGGCAGAAGATTCGTCTCAAAAAGAGGATTCTGTCATCCAGCATGATCCAGGATGAACAAACATATGCTAAAGAAATCTTGGGAATTCTGAATGAATAAATGCATGATTTGTATATTATATATTATAACGATAATTTCAAAATATTGTTAAAAATCTCATATTTGTCTTTCTGTGTCATTTTTTCCATTTTTGGGCCTGAAATGATCAGTCTGGGCCAGAAAAGGCTGCATGATTATAGGACTTCATGGCCGGCATTATATTATAATTTTAGGAAGGACTGGATATCTCATATTTCATATTTGATCTTGACCTTCAACTAAGGGATGTTGTTCTTGTCGAGACTCTTGGTCTTATACTTTTAACATCTGCCAAGTAACATTAAAATCCTAAAAATGCTCAATATTATGTCTCTGACTTTGAATTGTTAATTTGACTGAGGTGCCTACTGGATTTCCTTGGCACCCCACAATCTGTTTAACCATGCATGCAACTACAGCAAAAATATGGGCCTCACTTCTGGAAAACAGTTGTTTAATGCGTATGTGTAGTGTCGTCGCCGATTAGTCTGTGCAGTCTGCAAAGGCTGATCAGGGTAAAGGCTTTCAGCTTTAATGGATCTTTGTTTCAAGAAAGTCTCTTCTTAATCTCAGCAAACATCAAGTTTAGGCAGAAACTGTAGTCCCAAACAGTATGCCCATGCTAATTTCAAACTACTCTTTTGCATGTGAAACAAACCCCGTTTTTCCAGAGCCAGTCTCATATGGAAAAGCCACCAACGCTGTATAAAATTACGCTCCGGTCAAAGTGTTGTGATCTATTTCCATCATGTCAAATCTGACCCTGACCTAAAACCTAAAGACTTGGTTTTTCCATGTGATGTTCTTTCCAATATGTCGGTCTTTACTACCAAAAGTATTTTGAAAATCCATTGACATTGAATTTGACCTTGGAAATTGAGCACATCACTTAATCTCATCATGCTTATTTGTGATCACTTCCTAAAGTGATTTGAAAATAAATGCTTGATAACAGTATGCAAGGCAATTAACAATCCAATCCTCCCCTCAATCTCTGAGCGAAGCTTACCATAGGGTCAGTAAAGTTGTTAAATACTCAAAATCAGGCCTGGCAAGTGCTTTTGTCCATTTTGTGAATGTAAATCCAACGACAAATTCCTGCCACACCAATGCAAGGTTAAATAAAGGTTAACAAATAATATTCTACGCCGAGAAACTGTACTTTCATTTTGACAATTTCGATGACCTAAAGGGCTCAGTAAAATAATGATCGAATTCTGCTATGCATAATGCAATCCATAGGTGGATGGTGATGCTGAACATTGAATCAATAATTAAAGTAAAAATTTGACAAAAGCTAAATTTACACTTTTAAAAAATACCATAGAAAGAAATTTCTGCACAGATTTGAATTTAATTTGGGTATGTTTGTATCAATTAATTAATTTTTACACAGATTGTGAAATTATTAATGTAAGGGAGTAGTTCATGAAAATACAGACTAGCTTGGGACTTCATGTAAAAGGAGGTTTTTCAAACAAGCATAAACAATTGTACAATCTTCACAAGCAAGGTACCTATAACTTTTGTGGGTGTGTTAGTTTCTACTGATTCCTGTAGGAGCTCGAACGTTCCATCATTGGACCACATGTTCTCCATGGTGACCTTGAATTCTGACATCTTGTAGCCAAACAGTTTCTGAAAAAGTATCTTGAATTATGACAACTGGAAGCCAAACAACATTTGCCAAAGAATTTTGTAGCTTAAAGGGGCCTTTTCACAGATTTTGGCATATATTGAAGTTTGTCATTAAATGCTTTATATTGATAAATGTAAACATTGGATCTAAGAAGCTCCAATAAAAAATCAAGAATAAATTTAAAAAGAAAAAAAAGTAAACCTCAGCAGGGTTCGAACCAGTGACCTCTGGAGTCCTGGAGTAAAAACCAATTAGACCGCTCGGTCATCCTGCCAAGTATATATGACAGATGTATTTTATACCTTATATAAGCAATCTTCGTAGTTTCCCAAAATTAAACGACTACAACAGAACTCTCCAAATTATTCAATCGTTTCGCGTTGCAACACTTTATAATTTTCAGGTTTTTAAATCTTTAAAAGATGCATATAATGGATATATTAGAGCATGGTAAATGTTCAGTTTTACTGTTTTCTTACAAATATCATACCTAAAATGAAAATGTGCGAATCTGAAACTTTTTTTTAATTTTGTCAATTTGACAAAATGTGAAAAGGCCCCTTTAAGACTTTCTGAAATATTTTAGAACTCTTTCATCTTAAAGCCAAACAGTTTCTCTTTTTTTATTCTGGAAAAGAATATACACAGTAAAAATTACTATTACCTTAATTTCAAAAGTGATTCAGAGATGAGGTGTCTACCTTGTGTGCAAAGGCAAGAAATGCATTTGAGTTGTCGTCACGTTACATGTACTTGCAGGCTTTTTCTCACAATTTTGGTAATATGACCAATACCCTTGAAATTGGAATTTTAGCATCAAATTTACTTCAAATTTGGGTAAAAGTGTTATTGCTGGATTTACAACTTGTGAATAGTTATTGATATTAAACTTGCATAAAAACAGAAAATACAAAAAAAAAGAAAAAACAGATAACAAACTGAAACTGTTTATTTTGTTATTCAACAGCTCTATTTCCAAGCAACTGAAAGTAAAACCATTTATTTTGAATTTTGGGACTGAATTTGGGAAAAATGATTTTCCATTAGAAATATGACAGAATAACCGCTCCATATGCCAAAACAAGGGACAAAATTGTCACAAAACCAGGTTTTTAATGTGAAAAAAAAGTCTGATAAAGGAAGACAACTCATACTGAACTGATTGATTATAATTAACCCCCTTTGTTTAAAAATAAATATATTTTTAGTCCTGAGGACCTTTACCTTGGAGATATTGACGTAATTCTTTCGTGCAACACACCGTCCACTGATGGTGAACACATGTGCCAAATGATTTTAAAATCTCACAATCAATGACAAAGTTATGGCCCGGACAAGCTCATTTATGGCCATTTTTTACCTTTGAACTCAAAGTGTGACCTTGACCTTGGAGATATCGACGTAATTCTTTTGCGCGACAAACCGTCTAATAATGGTGAACAAATGTGCCAAAAGATTTTAAAATCCCATAATGAACAACAAAGTTATGGCCCGGACAAGCTTGTTCCACCGGCCTGCAAGCCCGCCTGCCTGCTGACATTTGTAAATCTAATAACCAGTTTTTTCCTTCAGAAAACCTGGTTAAAAAACCAGCCCCGACTTGTATCAATACTGTTAGAAAAGATTGTGCGGCCTTGGGCTCGTACAAACCAATGAAATGAATCAAGATAAATAACAATCGCTATTTAACCCATATCAATAACTGAGCAAGGGTTGGGTCAAGGACAGTGACTGCTCCTTGCTTGATGCTAACTTACCAGTATCCGAGCCTGTTCTGGGGTCAACACTTGACCCAGGTCACACACTTTGTGTTCTTTGAGAAGGTGAATAACCCCTGCAAATAGATGGAGACAACCTTGAACAATTTGAGTCTTTTAACCCTTTCCCACTTAGAAGCAAATTGAAAATTGCTATGTGCAAACAGCATAAAACCAAAACAGCCTGGGAGTAACTAGCAGTCTGTTCAGGTTTTATGCTGTTTGCTGCTCATCAGTATCTAAGGGTTGGAGATAAAGCCTTTAAAAAATTTGAATCTAGTAAGAAAGGTCTTTAACTAAATGAAAATTTCTAAGGGACAACAAATGGGTGAAAATATGTATCTAATTGGTAAAGGGTTAAATATAAAACTGTGTATGATAAAGTTAGAGACAGACAAAAAAGCTGGGTTCTGGACGTAGTAAACAGTATTATTTCCAATTCTCTTGGAACTCAATTTGATGTTCACATAATAAAAGTTTTTGTAGTGTTTGAAAGGAATAAAAATAGAAATTTGACGTCAAAACAATGAAGTTCCTCTTGACCTCTACAGTATGTAAATCCTCAATTCGTATAAATCCAATAGCCTTTATCATTATGCAATAAACTCAAAAAGGTGAAATTGTGTGTGCGTGTATATTTATTTCCAAGAGTATGGGATTCTCCTTATCTGAGATTGCAGTTTTTGAGGACCCATAGCATGTCACGGCACACCTACATGTCAGCATACTAGACTTAAGAGTTGTTAAATTAAAGCTATAAAATTAAGCCTTGCTCTGCAAAATAGGGGTTAAATGCATGTGCGTAAAGTGTCGTCCCAGTCCGCTAATCTGGGACGACACTGATCGCTTTAAAGATATTTTCTGTTCAAAGAAAGTCTCTTCTTAGCATTAATCAAGCTTAGGCGGAAAGTGTCATCCCTTGGACAACACTTTACGCACATGCATTAAACCCCTTTTCACAAAGCACGGCTCAATAATAAAGAATAACAGGTGTGGGTCATGCTGTGGGGAAAATGGAGTTCAGAAAGGATACCCCACCTGTCTGGTATGAAGACCACCAACCAAATTCACATTCATACGGAATGGAAGTGAAACAAGCAAATTCGTTGAATTGATATCCCCCGCCAATATGCTTCTGGACACAAAAGTGTTATATTTGACACTCAAAAAAGCATTTTTTCAAGATACAAAGGGCCATAACTCTGTTATTAACAGATGGTGTACAATGCCATTTGGTGTGCATCATCCTATTATCCATATATATACATATATACTCATACCGAGTTTCAATGAAACCAAAGCACTTCCAAAATATGAGTCCGGACGGACGGAAAGACGCACAGACGGAAGACCAAAACAATATCCCTCCGCCTATGGCGCCAGATAACAAGGTTGTTTAGGTGAAAAGCGCATGTACCAACCACTTTTCTTTCAGTCTGAACCGATGAAATTTCTACCCGCCATCCAAGCTATTTTTGACTTTTGATCTGAATATCCACTTAACAACTCAAACGTAAAGAAAAAAAAGCTAAATGCAACTCAAAGTCTGTTCAGGCTTTATACTGTTTGCTGTTCATTGGTATCTTTGTGTTAGAAATGAAGCATTTTAAACTTAATTCAAGTGAGAAGGTATTTAATTTATTTAGATTTGTTAAGGTACTACAAAGACATTAGGGTGCTTATCTGTGTAATGATGGTTTACGTACAACTAAAACTAAAAGTCAACTTAGCAGGCCACGCCCACCTCAAAATTGTCAGAAGCAAAATTTACCTTTTTATGTCTGAATTCGTAGTTTTTTGGATATTGAATGGGTGATTATGAATAAAAACTTGTAGTCAAATGGAAATTTCTATAACCCATTTTTTACTTATCTGTAGCAATTGGCTAATTGTGAATAATGGCCCTAACCTTTCTTGAGCGCAGTGGGCAGCCCAAGCCCTCGTAGCTGGGGTTCCATGGAGTGTGTGAACTCAGGCAGCGCGCCTTCCTCCAGAGTGACTTCCTGCTCAGCAACCACCCCTGACCGTGCATAGTCAGCCTTCTTGAATGCGGAGAAATATCTGGAATTGAAAATATGCAATCAGTGGTTCTCTTTGGTCAAATCTAGGGCTGAATTTTGACCCCATTCTCCACCTGTAAAAAAGTTCAACATAACCAACACCTATTTGGGTCATCAAAACACTAGGGGAAAGGCTGTTGGCAAGAGGAGGAGCCCCCCCCCCCAAGTTTTTTTTATAGGAACTATTATTTTTTATCTGAAGCAACATGTAACGAGCCATGTGCATGTTATTAACCATAATATATAATGCATAATGTCTAAACACACAAATCAAGGATTTACACAATAACTGTTAGATGATGGAATTCCGCCTACATAATTGAAGATGGAGATCCAAGCAACTGAATGTTTTATTGATAAAAACAATTACATGATGACCGTGCAGTGTGTAAGGGAACCCATTCCTAATGGACAAAAGTATATATTTTTCCCAAATTGGACCTAAAAATTTCCTATTAAAGGTTTCCAAAAAGAAAAGAAAATTTTGACCCGGCCCCATTCCCAAAATGGTGAAATAAACACAATGCAGGTTTTTTTTCCCACTTTTTGGGAAGATAGCCCATGGCTTTGGAATTGGGAATTTTATCGGCATTTTCATGAAATTGGGAAAATACATTCATTTGCCTTTTTTTTCCACCAAAAAAGTCCTCTGATTAGGGAAATACTAAACTTTACATAACTCTTTATAATCATTCAAATTAAAAGAACAAAATCATATAATACTTTGTTAGACGTAATTGAATTAAAATTGAGATAAAATACGCATTAGACACTTCTTTCGAAAAAAAAAACAAAAAAAAAATTATTTTTTTTTGAAATTGGTAATTTTTTGCCACATTTTGGGAAAAAAGTATACTTTTTGGGATTGGGAACATAGCCGAATTTCGGCTATAAAATCGGGCAAAAAAACCCCCTGCAATGTGACGCATCCCTGCTCCAATAGCAAAGTGCAACAAAGTGACTAGAAGCATATGCAGTTTACTCTTTAACCCCTTAGAGACGTATTTTGACGCACTTGTAGTCGCTTTAATTTAATTAAAGACCTTCCTTGCTACATTCAAGTTTTAAAGGCTTTATTTCCAAGCCTTAGATACTGATTAGCAGCAAACAGCATAAAACCTGAACAGACTGTGTTACTCGCAGGCTGTTATGGCTTTATGCTGTTTGCACATAGCCATTTTCACTTTGCTTCTGAGTTGGAAAGAGTTTATAAGTAGTTACCAGAATACAGATTCATGAATACCACCACTAAATCATTTCAGCTAGCGCCAACAGTCTTCAAACCCTTCAAACACTGTACATGGTAGCGACTGTCCATATTTTTACATGTATTCACAAGACAAATATGTATATCAATTAAGTGCTATCATTCAGTATTGCACGACATATGGTTAATAAAATCTTGACAACAGGTTAATACCTTAGAAGTATGATCAGTGACTGAAAAAAAACACGAAATTCAATTGTCAGCAGTGTCCTTTTAACTTTCTGAGTTCGCCTTTCAGTGATTCATAATTGTATACTAGTGTATGGCTTTATGCTATTACAGACTTTGTGCTTTCCAGAATAAACTGGTATCCTTTATGCTAACAACTATGGTGACCTTTTATCGTAAATATATCAGTGATTTTTTTGTTCAAATTTTGGGGCCGTTATATTGCCCCATTCCATATGGAAAAAAGCATATATTTTTCCCAAAGGGGACCTACAATTTCTGATTTTAGGTTTCCCAAAAACATCATTTTTTTATCTCAACATTAACTTTATCTCCCATCCAGCTCTATAAGTTAAACCTTACTAAATATAATATTGAAAACACTTCTCAATTTTGAAGCATTTGCTAGAAAAACAACAACAAGCCTGCTCAGAATAAAGTCAAATGATCATGTGTATAATTTTTAATCATGAACTTAACCCTTTCCCACTCAACGTGAAAATGGCTTTTGCAGCCAGCATAAAACCAGAACAGCCCGTGAGTAACTCGCTGTCTGTTCAGGTTGTATGCTGTTTGCTACTCCTCAGTATCTAAGGGTTGGAAATGAAGCCTTTAAAACTTGAATATAGTAAGAAAGATCTTTACTTTAATTTAACTTTCTAAGTGACTACAATTGTGTCAAAATACGTACCTAAGGGGCAAAGGGTTAACTGATAATTGAGACATTAAAGTTTGAAGTGTTGCGTTAGAAAAGTCTTCAAGTGTACTCACTTCAGAACCTCCTCCTTAGTTTTGTTTGTAAACAGCAGTCCAGTCTGGCCTTGTAAATGCTTGCAGATCTTGTGAAGGTTTTCACGATATTCGTCAGAACTCGTACGGCCCAAGGCTAATGACATGACTTTGTTCTTTCCAAAATAAAATCTACAATGAAATATATATTCTTCTTTTGAATTTTGCTAACAGTTTGAAACCATAAATTTACACATTCAATCAGATTAGATGCATGCAAAATTACAAATCATAAATAGCTATTCCAACAACGCTGTAGCATAGTAGTATGTAATTTTTATTTGATTTTTTTGGTATTCAGAAATAATTAAGTTAAATAATTTTGACAAACGTCATCATGATCATCAACATTTTGTCTATTTATTTACAGAGTAAACAGAAATAAATGTAGCACAATTGTAGCTAAGCGCATGTGCCACAATGCAGTATTTTTCAAATAAATGGGCCATGCTCTGTGAAAAGGAGGTTTAATTCACATGTGTAAGTGTTGTCCCAGATTAGTCTGTGAAGTCCGCACAGGCTAATCAGGGACAAGACTTTCCTCTTTTATGATATTTTTTTGTTTAAAGAAAGTCTCTTCTTGGTTAAAATCAAGTTTAGGTGGAAAGTGTCGTCCCTGCTGGCGTATCTACAGGTCTGTTAAAATGGAAAAAAGTTTCCATAAATTCAAAAGAAATCCCAGAATTGAAGAATTTTCTTTTATAAATTAGTGTCTATTTATAATAATATCTCAATGTTATTATTTTAATTGCAAGCAACAAAGTATATAGCTAAAATTAATATGATTTTGATTCTTATAATTAAAATTATAATTCTTGTAAAAAGTGGTATAAAAGAAGTTTTTACCAAATCAGTGGACTTTTCATGCAAAACAATTCACAATCCCAAAAAAGCATTTTCCCCAAAAACGCCATGGAAAGGCCTACCGTGTAAAGATCATGATAATACAAGAGATGATACAATGCCCCCGATTTTTTTTTTACCTTTGACCTTGACGGATGACCTTGACCTTGAACTTCCACCACTCAAATTGTGCAGCTTCATGAGAACGCCGCTTTGAATTTTTTTCTTTTTTTGACCTTTGACCTTGAAGGATGACCTTGACCTTAAACTTCCACCACTAAAAATGTGCAGCTTCACGAGATACACATGCATGCCAAATATCAAGTTGCTATCTTCAATATTGAAAAAGTTATGGCCAATGTTAAAGTTTTCGGACGGACAGATGCCATATATTTGACATTTGACCTTGAAAAATGACCTTGACCTTCACCTTTCACCACTTTAAATGTTCAGCTTCATGAGATACACATGCATGCCAAATATCAAGTTGCTATCTTCAATAGTGAAAACGTTATGGCAAATGTTAAAGTTTTTGGACGGACGGACAGACGCCATATATAAGAAATTTGACCTTGAATGATGACCTTGACCTTCACCTTTTACCACTCAAAATGTGCAGCTCCCTGAGATGCACATGCATGCCAAATATCAAGTTGCTATCTTCAATATTGAAAAAGTTATGGCCAATGTTAGTTTTCGGACGGACAGACACCATATATTTGACATTTGACCTTGAAGGATGACCTTGACCTTCACCTTTCACTACTCAAAATGTTCAGCTCTATGAGATACACATGCATGCCAAATATCAAGTTGCTATCTTCAATAGTGAAAAAGTTATGGCCAATGTTAAAGTTTTTGGACGTACGGACAGACGCCATATATTAGACATTTGACCTTGAAGGATGACATTCACCTTCACCTTTCACCACTCAAAATGTGCAGCTCCGTGAGATGCACATGCATGCTAAATATCAAGTTGCTATCTTTAATATTGAAAAAGTAATGGCCATTAAAGTTTTCAGAAGGACGGACAGACTGACTGACATACACATATACTGACACACTGACAGACAGTTCAAATGCTATATGCCACCCTACCGGGAGCATAAAAATGACACTATGATGAGCACCTGCTGTGTTTCCAGTCTTGGCGGACGTCTTTCAAGTAGGTGTTCCTCATGTTGTGTACAGAAAACGTGAAAATTCTTGCATACTTGTCCACATTGTCCCGAATCTGAAGAAACAAGAGATGTTTGTGCAACATGTATGACCTTGACTTTTTTTTTATTATTTTTTTTTATTATTATTTTTTTTTTCAATCTGACAAGACCATTGTGAATATACAACAAAACACACAAGCCCAGTATGCTTTCTTCCGCCTTTACACAACTCATCATTTTTCATAACTATTCCTCTGTTGTTCTTTTCTTTTCTCTCTAAAAAAATATATATATTATATTAGCATATCTTGTATAACATGTCTGAACTTTATTGCTTTGTACAATCACTATGTTGTATGATCATATACATGTTTACATTGTATGTATGATATTGAATAAAAAAAAAAAAATGACCTTGACTTACAGCAAAGTCATCGTGTGACCTTGACATTTTATCTCTTGATTTGCAAATCATTTGGGGGTCATCCTTTGTCTTTACAGTAAACAAACATAATACTGGCCTTATCCTAAAAATGATCTACATAGTGTGGAAGCTATTTTCATGTTGCAAGCACATGTGACCTTGATCTTTAACCCTTTCAGTGTTGGAACCAAAATTTGAAGTCCTTTGCAAACAGTTTGGATCCAGATGAGACGCCACAGAACGTGGCATCTCATCAGGATCCAAACTGTTTGCTATTCTGATAGTATTCTTTGAAAAAAAATCGAAGAAAATGCTAATTTTAGAAATTCAGCAGACGACATTTTAGCAGACTACAAATTTCCAAGCATGCATAGGGTTAACCTTTTGACCTCAAAATAAATAGGCTCTCTATCATCCCAGGAAACCAGCATAGCAATTAAGATGATCATAGGTCAGGGTGTTCTCAATATTTACAGATATAACATTATTGTGCTGAAACCAATTGCATTTGACAAGCTTAGTTGTGCTTTTTTCTTTACCATTTTGGGAATGGGACGGAGTCCCTTTGGATTGGAAAATATCGCGTCCTTTTGACATTAATTGGAAAATTAACATTATTGACTTTCTGCTTACAAATACTTCATAATTGATTAGAAAAGTAATTTCAATACATGTATTATATTTACTAAGGTCCAACTTATATAGCTGGATTTGGAGATGAATGACATGTTTAACTTATTAAACAACATTTTTTTTTTGGAAACCTTCAATTGTGATTTTTTAGGTCCCATTTGGGAAAAATAAATACTATTTTACATTGGGAATGGGTCCCCCTACCGGACCCAAATTTGAAAGAAAAAACATGAAATGTGTTAGTCAGAAACACTATGTCCCCTTTTGCGCCGCTTTGATTTATTTAATTTTTTATCATTTGGCAGGTTCAGATAATTATCTCACTTTAAAGCTTATTACTTCCCTTGGATTTGTTTGTTTGATCTTTGAGGATGACCTTGACATTTCACCACTCAAAATGTGCAGCTACATGAGATACACATGCATGCCAAATATGAAGTTGTTATCTTCAATATTGCAAAATGTTAAAGTTTGGGCAAACCAACCAACCGACAGGGCAAAAACAATATGTCCCCCACTATAGTGGTGGGGGACATAAAAAACACTGCTTAGTGAAATTAAGCTTTCACCTGATGACCTCAAACTTACAGGTACACTATCATGCTTATACAAAATTGCTATTTTATAGATATAAATATCCATTGATGATTGATATCATGGAAAAAAATTGCTTTTAAAAAAACGATGATTTTGTTGAGTGGCAATTTCCATAATCTGCTCGGGTATTTCCCCTACCTGTTTTGGTGATTATGTTAACTTTTCCCAATGTGCATGACACCGAATTTCATCCATTGTTATGATGATCTGAGCTTGAACATGTTTAGCATCATAAAATTTGACAATGAATAACGTGTTATTTCGTATGTTTTCCGTTAAGTTTTATTAAAAGCCTGTGGCGCAATAAGGATTAGTTTTTTGCATGACAAACGTTATTGAATATGAATCAGTGTTTCTTTCAGGTGCAAAACTTCGCAATACACACACCAAATTCTATAACTTTAAACACCTTTTACATTTTCTGAAATTGGGTATGTATTAGAATTACTAGCAACATGGCAAACCGTGAAATGGCAGCGAAACCCCTGAATTCATTGAAACTAATTTTACTTCCCAGTTGTGTTATAACGGTCTGTCTAAAATGCGTATATGACTCATATCCGCAGATATGAACGAAAAGTTCTAATATAAACGAATATAGGCAATATTCATGCGTTATTTGCAGTTTTTTTATGAACAAATCACTGTTATATTGAAAATTCACAATATGTGATAAATCTGTTGTTATTGCTGTCTCAAGATAGAGCAATTTAATAAAAGCGGTGTTCTGACTGGTCGTTCATATTCACGGATATGAATTTGGAGTTACTGAAATTAAAATGCCAATGCAAAACGCTTTTAAATTCATTCCATCGCAACATTACACATGAGCAACGTGTATTTTTGTCACAGAACAATTTTCATATAACAAAAATAAAGGAAAATACATTTTAAAAAGCTGTAGTCTGTTCATATCCGCACTTTTCAGTGATATCCGCGGATATGAATCATATACACATTTTAGTTGTACCCGTGTTAT
This sequence comes from Dreissena polymorpha, assembly GCF_020536995.1. Classification (NCBI taxonomy): domain Eukaryota; kingdom Metazoa; phylum Mollusca; class Bivalvia; order Myida; family Dreissenidae; genus Dreissena; species Dreissena polymorpha. Next base: position 52,377,344 of record NC_068368.1, on the reverse strand, counting down.
AAGTTTATAAAGATCAACTTGATTTCAAGACTTATATAACATATAAGTCAGCTATTTGTAAGTTATTATTAATTTACATCTTCAATCAGCTTCTGTTTTAACTCCAATCCCTTCTTTCTTGTCTGTGTAAGTGAAACTGAAAATAAAGAAAATGTTTGGATACATCACGTCATCAGTCTCAAATGAAGTCGGGGTATCAGTAAATGACATATCATATATGATATAAACTGATGATCTTTATTTAGTTATTGAAACACATTTAATGTTGAACAAATGTCTTGTTAACTTACGGACAATATTGTTAAAATACGGCAATCCGAAAATTATGTCACTTTTTGGAAGGTTTAGGTCCAGAAAGGCCGAAAACCAAAAAGGCCACATACCAAAAAGGCCGAATACCAAAAAGGTCTTACCATAAAAAGGCCCCAAAGCGTACCAAAAAGCCCAAAAAATGAACCAAAAAGGCCTTAAAGCAATTATTGTTATTTGAGGTTTCAAATTGTGTTTACAAACAAATACACATAAATCAATATGGAATAAGTCATAAAACAGGTATTAAGTTTATTATTTTCTTTATTTGTTGTTTATGTTTAAGTATACTTTTACGACATATACAGTCAGTGTACAGGCACAGTCACACAATTTATATAACAAAATATACAGTTACAAGTAAACATTTACAGACAATATACAGTCACACTGACAAAATACAACATAATAACATAATAATATTGTTAAACATGTGAATGCTATTTTTTTATTAAATCAAAATTGAGTATGACATAAAATATGTATGAAGTTGTTTATTTTCTTTATTAGAAAATATACACAATTTCAATTAATTGAAAATGGAGTACGACATAAATGAATGAAGTTTTTTATTTTCTTTTTTACAAAATATACATAATTTCTATTAATTTCAATTACATAATAATATTGTTCAACATATGAATGATATTTTCTATTAAATCAAAATGGAGTAAACCTGTAAGAACTTTTGTTATTTTCTTCATTACAAAAAATACATTTACAACAAAAATTACATAGAATATACAGTCAACGTGACAAAATACAACATAATTTAAACTACATAATAAAATATACATGTGCATTACTCCAACACAACACCTTACACTTGACCGACCTTGGCCAGGAACTCGGAGGTGGTGCATTGTTTCGCATCATACTTGTAACATAAATTAGAAATCGAAAGCGGTCGTTATCATAAGATACTATGCGAAAATAGAAAATGTAAGTTTTGCAACGGACACGCCATAGAAAACGAGTATACCTTTTTACTTGTTTGTCCTCTATATAGAAAAATTAGAAAGGAACATTTAAAACCATATTTTCAAAGGTGGCCAACGTTAAATAAATTTAATGCAGTTGGCTAATAAAAAAGACATTATAAACTTTGCTAAATATATTTTTAATGCTTATAAAATGCGTAATAATATATACAATCAGTTATAATTTTCGATAATATCACAAAGAATTAAGCATGTTTATTTATTTCGGTTTAAGTCTTCCAAATTTAATGTACCTATTTTACAATGCGCAAGTAATTATCAATAGGTGTCAACAAGTGTCATTTTACACCAGATGTGGGCTTTCTACTAATCCGTTATCAAAACAAATGCCGCAAACTGTGAATGACCATTGACACTTGGTTACCCGGTCTGATTAGCGAGTTTTTGTGTACATGCAAATTCTTTCAACTTCTTATGTTTTAAACATTGCAAAAAACAGTTTAAGAGGAAATTAATAATACATGTATATAAAATATGTACTTAATTATATACGTTATATATATTAAATATTTGTCTTTAACAGTCATTAAGCCATTTGCGTATATCTTATTTAATTTATTTTATTGTTTTACATAGTAACTAAGAATAACGTTGTACTCTATATATTGTGTGTGTTACTTTTTTCACGACATTTACTATGTTATACGATAGGAGGCCATACCACAACACTAACAAAATGTCAACACACAATAAATTAACACTCGTGAAGAAATAAACATAATTTACACGATTTAAAAAACACTATAATTTTTATATATTTCAAACGCCAAATAAAGTCCGGTATAATTTCCAATATAATGAATAAAAAAAAGAAACTATTATAGACAACTTTGACACATAAACGGGTTTTATATTTCTCAAAAATTTTGGATCTTATATATATTTGGCCGCCACGTAAGTTTACAACACCTTCATTACTTATTTGTTACACTTTTAGATGCAAACAGAAAGTTCAGAGAAAAATATAATTTTCTGAAATGGATAATTGCTATGTGCTAATTGGCGATCATTATGCCGACTTTGATTACAAAATTAACGGCTTTTAATTAAAAAAACTGAAACATCTATTACTCAAGGAAAAAAATGTGACAAACGAACAATTCATACTGTATGCAAAAATTCACGATAATTTTGCCGACTTTGATTATAAAATTAACGGCTTTGAAGTAGACTTTTAAAAAAGTTATGACTATTTAATAGATATGATAATTAAGTTATGACTATTTAATAGATATGATAATTATATTCAGCATTACTATTCAATGATAATAAAAAATTGTATGGCCTTTTTGGTATAACATGAGGCCTTTTTGGTTCACTTATGCGGCCTTTTTGGTGAGGCCTTTTTGGGAAGGCCTTTTTGGTAAACGGCCTTTCTGGTACTATACCTTTTGGAAGTCAGTAGATATTGTGCAAAATGTATGAAAATCACTCTCGTAATTAAATAAGTAAAAGTAATAAATAGTCAAACAACACATATAATGGTCCTACCCTTCTTATCTCTTTTCGACTTCGGCATTGTGTTTATATGCACACAATTTATTATTGTTTACTATTTTCGCGAAAACACGTGTTTGATAAAAACAGGAAGTTAAATCTAAGCGAAGGTTACAAACCAACACAAATAGTGCATTCAAACTGTTTGTTATATATTGTAGTTCAGATATTATTTCTTTTGACCTTGCAGTCAATGATAACCCATGAAAGTGCAAGCACTTATTTCCAATAGGGTCCTTTGGTTTTGCTGAAGAGACAGCAAGCAGAAGAGACAGTATTGAGATACAAGGAATCCGGGTGCGATACCGTAGCTTTTTGCGAATAGATCCCTTGGTTCTTTTACGTGCTCATTGTATGGCACCGATACACGCCAGCATTACCTGGGTTTCATACCAGTACATCTCTAGTTGGGTGGGAAACAATTGAAGCATTTTTAAATTTCCGGTGCCCCGGCCAGGAATTGAACCGGAGACCTCTGGAATGGTAGACCAGTGTGTTACAACTTGACTACCGCACCACCCTATACACATTTTTTACGTCTCTTTGAGATCTAGATGTCACATGAGATCCAGTATGGGCATAGACAGTAAGATGATGTTAAATATTTATATCATTAATTTGATAAGTTAATTTATTTATCACTTCGTGTGTGTTCAGGGACCTATTTGTCTGTATAGGTTCCAGGTTTATTTGACACTTTTGTGTTGACATTGTGATGTCACAATTTGAAGTATTGATAATATCGTTGATCTATTGTTTAACACAAATCCTTATAAAGTAGAATGATCCATCCGAATAAGCGCCAGTCACTCATTGTAATTGCTTCTATGTCATGAGTCAATCCCTCTCCGTATGCTTTAATATGCGTATATCTATTATTATTGGTATTATAGAGGTTCATCTCACTAAACGATTCGCTATATTTTGATAAAGATTCGCTCGCCAATGAAATATCATTGTTTATAAAATTTGTTTATTAAAGGATAACTGAAAGCCAATTGTTTGACGCTTAACGTTTCAAATTGAACAAGCAAATTCGTTGAATTGATATCCCCCGCCAATATGCTACTGGACACAGAATTGTTATATTTGACACTCAAAAACGCATTTTTTCAAGATACAAAGGGCCATAACTCCGTTATTAACAGATAGTGTACAATGTCATTTGGCGTGCATCATCCTCTTATCCATATATAAACTCATACCAAGTTTCAATGAAATCAGCCAAAGCACTTCCAAGATATGGCTCCGGACACACAAAAAGCATGTTTTCAAGATACAAAGGCCCATAACTCCGCTGTTAACAGCTGGTGTACAATGCCATTTGGCGTGCATCATCCTTTTATCCACACACACATATATATATATATATATATATATATATATATATATATATATATATATATATATATATATATATATATATATATATATATATATATATATATATATATATATATATATATATATATATATATATACATATCAATTCAACGAATATGCTTGTTCAATTTGAAACGTTAAGCGTCGAACAATTGGCTTCCAGTTATCCTTTAATAAATATATGTTATATATGTTTCAATGAAATCCGCCAAAGCACTTCCAAGATATGGCTCCGGACGGACGGACGGAAAGACGGAAAGACAAAGCCAAAACAATATCCCTCTGCCTATGGCGATGGATAATAACAACAATCGAGTAAGCATAAGCATACTTATAGAAAAAAAGCAGTGAAGCGAATTTGAACCTCATACATCCAAAAACAAATGTTATAACTGCTTGATGAAATATGAATAACAGTTCGTACAACCGCAGACGAACTGACACACTTACAAACGCCGCAATAAACGCTAGATCATGAACTCAACTTTGTGACACCTATTGCGAGCGGTATAGTACATAATACAAATGCTAACAGGACATGCGCATTACAATATGATATCTTACGGTTGTCGACAAAAATTGATTTTAAAATGCATGATTCATTTTGTTTTGAAAAGCATAAGTCAACACCCGATAAGTTACCGGTAAGTGTAGAAGTTTAAGGTTTACATAATCAGCAGTATTAACTCGTCTACTTTGGTAGTCTCTTTATCTGCTTGCGTATGAATTCCTATTGAATGCCTATTGAATTCTTGTTTACTTAACGTGTCATTTGAATATTTGCAAATGGCTTACACGGAAGATAAACACAGGTAAGCTTTAAAAGATAGGTAGTTCAAAATATACATTTTTAATGCTGTTTAATTATAGTTCAAATTATTAGAACAATAAATAAGGCGTGTCGGTTGATTGTTGTTGACTTACTCTATTGCTAAATAAAACTTTAACATATAATAATTATAATTACAAAAATGCTGTTTAACCTATTTATCGGGTTTAGGGTCTTTCCGTGCAGCGTTAAAAAGGTAGTATATTGTGTTGACATGTTATACAAGTACAATTATATGAAATCGTTTAAAGCACATTTGAACAGCAAAGTATTTGCAAAACTACTATTGTTTTACTGTACATGTATTTGGATTTTATACAAATATCTTAATACGCATTTGTGTGCGGAGATATTCCAGTGCGACAGGAACAAAAATTGTATTTGAAAAAAAAATGGGAAAATATAGATCTATGCATCTTTACTAAATAAACTTTACTTTAAATACAGGAAATCATACCATGTAAGGTGTAGTTAAATTAGTATTTATTAACTGTATAATATGCATGCACTTAGAGCGAACGTGCTGGCCGAATACTTGCACTTGGACAAGACTACCTGCTCGCGGGAGAACACGTTTCGGACAATATTGGACCGTTTCAGCAAACTAGACGATGTACGAAAGGCCATAGAAGCCACTGGGGTGCGAGAATGCGGCATAATATTTGGTACGATTATATTGTGTAAAGGGACTCGCGTAGGAATCTAATATTTTCCGATTGTTTTGGCGCACATTCATTAGAGAATTGATTGTACATTCATTTCAAAGAGGCAGATGAACGGTTAATTAGGTCTTCTGTTTTCACACATAAGTTTATTTTTGAAAGTATATATAAGTATTAACTGGTTGGTAGACAGATATGTCTCATTTTTTATGCTCATACATATATTTTGGTATACTACTAAAATGTCGTAACCATAAACGTATACGCGGGCACTAGTTTAATCTGTGTAAATAAAATGTACATACGGCAGCGCTAAACGCATGCGCGTGGTCTTTAAGAGAACTTTACTGAAGTTATTTTTTTTTAAGACGAGCCTTTTGAAAAAGGCTATTTTGTATTAGTTAGATAGAGTTCATGGAGGCGTGTATCAAAAATAATGTTAATATTGACATTGTGTTTTTCATGATTTCATAAATATCAATACGACGTTGTAACTAGATAAATCACTGATTGAAAGAGGGAATATTAATCGTTTAAAAACCGTCGATATACCTATTGGTCATCTGTCTTGAATACCAGACTAATTTATATTTATTGAGGGTCAGTATTCCTATATTTTAAGCAGTACATAGAAATCAAAGGTGTGTTTCTAATTATAGTTTTTATTTAGAAGATTGTTACCCGAAATTTCCACCTATGGTAATTATTATTAATAACTAAAATGTTCTTACCAAACAATTGAGCGTTAAACAAATCGTTCTTGCCAGGTTGACGCGTCTGAAATGGTTATAAATATTTACATAGAAAATACCACTCATTTTATTCCGTTTTGTACATAGAATACCCAACAATGTTCTTGTTAGAGTTGTGAAAGGAATTTTCTTCAGGCATTGATTACAGCAAAAGCAACGAGACACAGGGTGCGAAGACCTTCCAGGGCCAATGTCTGCATGCGGTCAAGGGAAAACACAATCCTTACAAAGAGGTAGAACGTTATTAAAAACACATGTAAATCTAAGCTGAATTAGTCAGGAATATTTTCAAATCATCGTACGTGGACAGCATGCGTTAATAAAGCGGTTAAACGATATTATTGAAAAGAGAAAGTGAATTTGGTTGTTCATTTACCATTTATTCTAAAACCAGAAGTCACTGAATCGGGATTTAATTCTTTTATATTTATGAGCACATGTGTTTGTAACGTTGACCAAAGATCGATTAACATATGCAAAGAGGTAAACCGCACTTAATTCATTAAATGTCGTCACAGATTATCCTGTGCAGCTTGTGCGTGTGTTAGTTTAGTTTGAAGTTAGTCTTTAGCGAAAATCATAGTTTAGACGGAAAGTTTCGTCACTGATAAGCTTGTGCGGAATGCAACGGTTAATCTGGGATTACAATTCAAGGGCATGCATTATGTCCATTTTCTTCAGAGCTGGGCTAATTTGTATTTTTAGGTGATATGTATCCTCGGTGAATGTATTGAAGAGTTGGACGATGACGGGTTCATACCTGTGTATGGGTTCGGGGCGAGTGGGTGCGACCTGTTCCCGCTGGATAAAGAGGTACACTGCAGTACACGGTCACTGTGTCCTGTACAATAAAATCAATATGCTTTTGCTAATTTAGTTTAAACCTATTAATTTTAGCTCGATTGCATCGAAAGCCTCAGGCTTATTGAAACGCCATCGAGTCCGTTTCCTGGGCCTAGAACCAATACTTGGTGTCTTTGTGGGAAATCTGAAGAACGCCCCCACATTGGGTATCGAACCCGTGACCTCCCGGTCACTAGACAGACACCTTATTCATTACATCACGGCGATTGCTAATTTAGGAATGTGTTAAGAAAATATATGCCAAAATAAGCAAACGAATGCTCCAAGGAATGACCACATCACTATGACGTGCTATTGATGTGCGTAATTTTTAATGAGCGTAATTCATTTATGCTCCAGACCTTATTATAACCATTTACCCGGTGTATTATTATAACAATAGCTTAGCATAATGAAAGTGTGTGCTATAGGCTTTTATCATTTTTATCATGTTTATGTTGAAGTAGATGTCGTATTATGTGTTATGTCCATAATCGCATAAAACTGGTTTAAGAGTTTTATTATTCATGCATATGACAAAAATAGGTTTAAAGCATCTTTCATAATAGTTTCTCACACATTTAATTACCGTTCACAACGATTCACGAACACGTTTGCTTACAGAAAGAGTGCAAAGGTTTTACGGAGGTGTTGGATGCCTACGAGAGGGCAACGTCAGACGTAGCTTTAGGAGGAGCCACTAGCATGGCGCCACTAATCGACAAAGCGGTGGATATTGTTAAAAATACGAACAAGGTTAGCCTTTAGCTTGCAATGACGTTACTTTAATTTAAATAGGAAAACTAAAACTCTATTTTTACTTAATTAGAACGTGCATTTATGTTTGATGAATACGAGTAACATTGGTTTCGATTTTCCCACCCTGAAAACTCTAGAGCTTAAATGAATGTTTAAGTGAAATATGTGCAATTATCGCTTCCTTTCTAAATGAAGAAAACTAAATTTTTGCAACACAAAATGTATATATTAAATCAAAGATATATTGTCCATGTTTCATATGCCAGACATCATATTTAAGATGTGAGTCATAGATGTCTTTACATTTGTTGTAGTATCACATTCTTGTAATTTGCTCCACCGGCCAACTCACGTGCGAAAAGGAAACAGTGGTCGCCATCGTTGCAGCGTCATCATATCCACTGTCAATCATCGTCATGGGCGTAGGTGACGGGCCATGGGAGCGCATGCGCCATTTTGACGACCAACTTCCGCAACGGAAGTTTGACAATTTTCAGTTTGTTGATTTTCATTGCATTAAGGATACGTCTAGAAACCCCCAAGCGGCAGTGGCATTGGCAGCATTAATGGAGATACCTGACCAGTACCAGTATATTCGGGACTTGAAGTTGTTGGAGAAAATGTCGAAGAAAAGTGAAGGCCGAAACTAATACATCCTTGATGACATTATTGACGCTTGGCTCTGCGTGCGATGAATGTTTTATAAAATGTTGTGAAATGGCATAACGGCTGTCGCCTCATGTAATGAAGAATAAAGCAGGACAATGACTTGATTGCGGAATTAAACTTTATTATCATGCTCCGTGAATCGAACTGCGCATACAATTACAGTCTGTTCACGTAATATTTTACTTCACGTCTGTTTGTCATGTAGTCGATTTATGTTTATGTTTTGTATTTTTGATTAATAAAGATCTATGCATACTTTTACTCATCACTTTTATAAACGTGCGTTTTAAAATGCTTCCTTTTCCAGACATCCACTTACATTCTTGATTTGATAATATATGTTTTTTGTAAGTTTACTGAATGTGTCAAAATAAAAAAAAATTGTTTACATAGATATATATATTGGTCGTCGGATATGGAATGCATAAACAGCTCATAGATTCTGTGCGCTCTGTAGAACGGTTATAGCAAGCGTGGGATTGTAGAGTTGAAAGTGGGTAGAAAACTTCTAACTTTCTATTATTGTACTGGCTCGACCGTTTTTATTTTGTTTGAAATATTAACGATGATTGGTCATGTTTTTAACGAGCAAATTTATTTAAGGTATCCTAACAAGATTGAAATCATGGAAAACACATTTTGCTACTAAAATCAATGATTGTATTGATCGGCAATTACCGGAACCCGCTCGAGTATTCCAAGCACCTATTTTGGTGATTGCGTAGACTCTTCTCAACACGCATGCCGCGGGAATCCGTGTATTGTTATTACCGGTACGTTTTGAAGCTTGAACATTTCGCACTTAACGTCAAGTCTGAAAATCAATATCGTGTTATTTTCTGATAGTGTTTCATTAAGATTTATTGAAAGCGTGTGTCGCAGCTGGTTTTTGCATGAAACTCGTTTATTTGACATCGTTCAGTGTGTTGCTTTTGGGTGCAAAAAGCGTCCAGACAAAACTTTGAAATGCACACACCGGATTCTTTAACTGTAAATGCTTTTTATATTTTCTTAAATTGCGTGAGAGAAATTTAAATGAATAAATATTACTAGTAACATGTAAAGGTATAATTATTACGCTTTTGTTATTTAGTTTGTTAAAAAATAAGTATTATCCAAAATGCCATAATAAACATGTTTACTCGCGTTTGTTGCAAAATTGTGTCCAAGTGCAAAATTAACAAAATACACAGAATTCTATTGATTTTCGAAAATTTAACATGCTTTTACTTTCGGAGTTTTATACTGAAAAGCGAAACTCGAATTAAATTAGTTTTCTGGTACCACTTCCTCTGAACTTTATTCAAGCTATTTAAATTCATCAACCTGTTATCAGATTTTAAAGTGTTTTTGTTACATCATATTTGTCAAAAGGCATATTGACTACTCCAAACCGATATATATTTTACTTCCCCCTTGTACATGATCCACGTTTTGTCAGCAGTTTTATCTACAAAGCAACGGATACAAAATAAAATTGTGAGTTTCAAACGCGTTATATCTATAACTGTTCAAGTTTAATTGAAGGTTTCTGATTTAGAAAATGATTTGTATAATAATCTTTACTGAATAAACACTGTCAGAATATTCAATAATCTTATGTCGGAAATATGTAATGAACATTTTATAATTTTCAAACCGACACTCTATTTTTTAAACAGTTGAAAAAAACACTACTCGTATGAAGACTCGTTTCTTTTAGATTGACAAAGATCTGTGGTTATTGGAGCTGACAGTTTACAACAAAAACAGCAGTCATGTTGGTGTAAGAAAGTGCGTGCATGTTTTCACTGACATACATTGTCATTTACTATGTTTATAACAAGAACGTAACGCACACTTTAAAAGGGGCCGTCCAACAGATAAGTAAATTAACAAAATCAAAAAAAGTTGTTTCAGATTCGCAAATTTTCGTTTTTGTCATGATATTTTCGAGGAAATAGAAATACTGACCATTTACCATGCTCTTTAATATCCATTATATGCATCTTTTGACGATTTGAAAACCTGAAACTTATAAAACGTCGTGCAACGCGAAACAATTTAATAATTTGTAAAGTTCTGTTGTTGTAGTTATATTTTGGGAAACTACGAGGATTGCTTATATAGGTAAAAAATACATAGCATGAGCATGGATGGTCGAGTGGTCTAGGCGGAAGACTTTTTACTCAAGGACTCCAGGGGTCAGTGATTCGAGCCCTGTTGAGGGTTACTTTTTTTCCTTTTTTAAATTGTATTCTTGTTTTTTTTTACTGGAGATTTTTAGGTCAAATGTTCAAATTTATCAATATAAAGCATTTAATGACATGCTTCAATACATGCCAAAATCTGTTGGACGGCCCCTTTAAGTAACTGTACCATGTCGACGGGAAAAACTTAAAGAGCGTTGCTCTAGCGTCGGATATCAGCAATGTGCTATTATTTGTCTTAATATTTATCACCCTGATAAGTTAAATATTCAAGCGTTTGCGTAATCAGCGAAATGGCTCAACAATCAAATCAAATCAAATCAAATAAATTTTATTTTGAGTCGGCAAGACAATAACAAATAACATAAGCTGTGAAGCTTTTGAACCGACTATACAACAAATGTAAACAGTAAAACAAGAGTAAAGAAGCCAGTTAAAAGAAAGACAATTACTTGGGTATTAAAATACAAATACATAATCAGAAGAAATACAAATACACAAATACACAATTTAAGGCATACAACACAAATTAGACTTCGGTAGACATATTCCTTACTTTCCTGCTGGTATTTCACTAGGAGGGGCCATTTAAGGCATGATATTATCATTATCGTGGCACGCATGGGGTTAAATATGTTTAAAACAAACAAATCAATGTAAGGATGTAGATTAGCTGGACCAGCAGCAGAGTCAGTGCAAGAAGTTATTTATAATGACCAGGGAGTAATAAAGCATCGATGGAAACCAAAAGCAATATAAAGCAAAAATAAACGTACATTTGCAACCACAAATAAAACAATATGAGAGTTTAAAAGCTGTGTAGGAAGCTGCTGATCTACTCCTGTGGATAGGACTAAAAACTGCAATAAGAGAAAAGGAAATAAAAAACTGAACACAAAAAGAAACACAAAAGTGCGACCCGATAAAACTTATCTAAGAACGAATATCATATCAAATCAGATTTGGGGTGAACTGATCAGCAGCTTTCTCACAATAAAACAAGTAACATAGCGAAAAGCAACATAACTATGAGTAACACAACTATGAGCAGGCACAGGCAAACTAATATATTAAAGCAAAATAAAATACAAAAGCAAAAATAAAATACAAAAGCAGAAATAAGGACAGCACAAGCAGCCGAAGAACAAAACAAAGGAAGCAGTGTGGCATGCCGCTCCAGATCTGTGTGCTAGCTATGCGAGCCTATGTGACATTGCATGCTGAGCATTTACATTCTTTACCATTCCAGTGCACAATAAAGCTCTTAAATTGATTAAAATTGCTCGCTTTTCTGAAGCTTTCTGGAAAGGAATTCCACAGAACTGGAGCCGCATGCCGGAAACTGCTACTACCGTACTTTGATGACTTAACCTGGGGAATCTTTAATAAGTTGGTGTACCTGAAATGGTAACAAGAGTCACGTTTAAACACTAGGTCATTTAAAACAGGTGGTGCCATGTTATTTATAATTATAATTTTGAAAGTTTCAAGTGCCATAGATCTGATTCTTCTGATATACAGGCTAGGTAGATTTGCTTTACTAAGTAATTGATCATAGGAACTACAATAATCATCATATACAAAACGGAGCGCTCTTTCCTGTATTTTTTCAATTTTATCTGTATTACTTTTACCGCAGAAATGCCAAGTAAAAGGGCAAAAACTGAAATTTGATAAAATAAATGAATGAAAAATGGTCAGTCTACTTAAGCGACAGAGGTTTTTCCCAATTCTCTTCAAGATATTAAGTTGCTGAAATGCCTTACTGCATATACTACTAATATGACTATTAAAATTTAAGTTGGAGTCTAAGTTTACACCAAGGAGTTTGACTACATCATCACATTTTATGTTAGCATTTCTTATATCAAAAGAGGGATTTCTTGAAGAAGTTCTTTTTCCTACAGCGATTGCTTGAAACTTGTCGGGATTGGCTTGCATACAATTAAAAGTAAACCAGTCTATTAGAATATTGCTCTCTTCTTGTAGAACATTTACTAAACATCAACATTTGAGGTACAGTACGACAAGCATAAGAGTGATCAGCGGAGAATATGGTTACACAAAGACCTATCAATATACATGTATATTGATAGGTCTTTGGGTTACCTAGCTGACGCAAGAAATCACAAACTAGATAATTGATCTAACGGACTGCCATTTTAATACATCCTTCGATATCACCGACAACATTTTATCAAAGAGGAAGAAAAATAAACAGTTGTTTGGTGTACAATAGATGCAATTTTTGCTTTGTCTTCACCCCCTTCTATGTTTAAGGACTTTGTATATGTGGGGTATTGGCAATAATTTGTTATCTCCTGTTTAGTTTTGCCTTTTTAGTTATTTTAATTTCAGATTTTGTTTGGATTTGCCTTTGCTTCCGTAGCTTAGTTTTTGTCATAATCTTTTCAACCATTATCACATCGTATAAAGTTGGGTAGGCGTATGAGAGAGGCCTATGCAGAACCAGTCATAGATCTTCTTATCCGACCGTTTTGGGTTTGGTCGTTTTGTCCTATTCGGTAGATCAGACTGGTTTTAAATTTAATTTTATACCAGTCGAGCGTCTCCTGAGGCTATTTTGTTTATTTTGCTATTAAATTCAACATATTGAAGAAACAAGAAACCACACAAAGCCGGTAAGGTAATATGCTGCACTGTATTGAGTATCTCATTGAACATACGTATACAAAGACTATGAACTTGAGCCTTTAATGTAGGTATTCTTACCTTGTCGTGTGTATCACATAATTTCGCGATATTGTTTTTTTCGCTTGAGTGGATTTTGATTTAAAGACAATTTCAAGTTGTTCTACCGATAAGTAATCACTTATTGTAACAACGGGTTGCTCTTAATTAAAATGATATCTTAAACTCGTTTCTTAATGATTATTTATACTGTAGACGGTTGGAAAAAGTGTAACTGAACTTAAAGTTAATCCAAAACAGGAAATGAAAGTAATTAAAAAGTTGCACTTGAACTGTTATAAAGAAAGCATTTTTTTATATCAAATAGTGTTGTGTGCTGTTCTGTTAAATAAATTCTCTTTATTCTTTTTGAAATTACTTTTTCTCTTAGGTCTTATTTTCTATTTTATAGGTGAATATGAAGTTACTACTTGTGATGTTAGTCATCGTTATGGGAGTGGATGCAGGTATAAACTTAATGTATTAATTATTAGTCATGCAATGTTTTTAAATAAAACATACTCAAAACAGGACTTGTTTTATTGTAACATGTGATATTTTCAAGTTTTTCACTGGGACGTATTTTGTTTGAAAAACCATTTTCACCATTTTTTGAAAAAAACCTACATATTTCTCTCATTTTCATCAGAAAGATTGTTTGAATCAGTAAAATTAAAGTAATGTTCCAGAAATCCTCAATAATCAATGAGTTTGAATGTATTTAATTATTGTTCAAAATAAATTAATCATTTTTATGTTTTTTTTTTAATTTCAAGTGAAAAAAAAAGAAATTTTTTTTGATGTCCTAATATTTAGAAACAAATGAATACTATTAAATACAGATGTGCGAAATTTAAGAGAAAAATGCAGGTGTTTAAAAATAAGGGATATTTCTAAATTACCTGACTTCTAAATTACTCTAATTCTAAATTAATGCATTTCAAATCAGATATGGGTTATACATTGTGTAAATACTTGTCAATTGTTTCAACAAATGATTACACATGATTGTAAAATGTTGTTCCATTAGGTATCAGGGCCCTCAATCCATTTTAGGGGAAGCGGGGGGATTTTTCGCGGCGTTTCCCTTTTTGGGGGATTTTTTACTTACTCTCTCTCTCATTATTACATTTGTACATTTTTGCACTATATTCATTTCTTTTTTCATAATTTAGTATCAGGATCAGGGGTGGCGAAATCTAAAAAAACTATACTTGTCCACGGACAACCATTAAAGAACTTTAACTTGTCCGTTCTGAAGTACGCTTGTCCGTTAAATGTTTATATAAATTATAAACGCATTTATTGATTAATGTAAAATAATGTGGAATAAATCAAAATGAGTATTATTTTCTTGTTTTAGTTATAGTTGCATTTCCATGGTACATTCGTTATAGCATTATATTATGAACTACATAAACACTTTTTCAAACTTGTAATCTTGCAAAGCTAGTGTTATTGAAACATGTGTTACACATAATTAGCCTTTTGAGGAGTGAAACAAATCATCATAAAAATTGGCATACGCATTTTGTGCAATAATGATCAGTTGAGCCAACAGTGCCCTGATTCGGATCATTTTATCAGCCATTTCAAAATGCATGTTTATGCAAACAAGAGTAGATGTTCTTTATTATTAATACATGTTTTCTGCATGTTCATGTATAAAAAAATACATAATACAAAATCAAAGACTTTTACTCCCGCAAAATTCTTTGATTTTGTATTTTACTCATCAGCTAAAAAAAGTCATGAGAGAAATACTATTTATCTAAAAAAAATTATATGGAGCTCTGATCGTAATCTTAACAAATTAAACTAGTCCAATATGTGGATCTCATCAGTTCCATCTTTACCGTTAAAGTTGTCTGACATAACAAGGTACATGTAGACTGTGTTTTGATCATCTCATTTCGATACTTTTATATCTGTCTGATTGTAAAAATAAAGAAACCAGTCAGTACACTGTCTAACAGTCGGGACGAATGTTGAAAATGCGGCATGCTCCCGGTCTCTTATAGAATATGGGAGATCACTGTGCAGGAGAGTGCCCGTATTTTAGCTTGATTGCTCCGCAAATAGCACTTACAATGTAATCAAGTGTCAACATCCGGTTTTGTAATACTTAATAACGGCTTTAATACAATGTAAGTTTTTGTATTCCTCGACCAGACTGGTTGTCCACGGACAACTAAATTGAAAAAAAATCAGTTGACCAGACAAGCAAATGTACGACTCGGGCAACTCGGACATTTGATTTCGCCACCCCTGAGGATTGGCATAAAACCCGGGTTTTATAGTATTGACTGGCCCGGGCGGGTAATACTGGGAAAACCAGGGTTTTACTGGGCAAAAGCAGGCAATACTGGGTAATAAAGATATTACAATATTGTATAACTTATACGATAATAATGAGTTTGTACATATTAAAAGAACATATCTATTAACAATTTTTAACTATTAGTTCTAATTCATGTGAAAACATATTCATAATTCCTTCTAATTTTCATGAAAATGGAAATTCTTTTTCTTTGTCTGTTTGGATGGGCATTACTTGAGTATCAAAGATATTACACAACTAGTCAACTATACAACAGCACAACTTGCAATAATGATAATAATGATTTAGTACATAGCAGAAAATAACTATTAATTTTAGCAATTCTATTCTATTATTTACACTATTAACTTCTACTTCATGTGGATGCATAAATGATATTAATAATTACTTTTTTCTGCAAAAAAGTGCAATTCATTTTGTGTTTATTTTGGATGGTTTGGATGGGCTTTACTGGGTAATCAAGATATTACACAATTATATAACTTATGTAATTATTAGTCTCTATAAAAACATATCCATTAAGTATTAATAATTAGAAACTATTTGTTACATTTTAACCAACTACATCATGTGGAAAGTTTGGAATCCTAATAATACTATTTACCCAGACTTAACTGTGTATGGCTGCTCTGCTTATTGGCTAAACCTTCTGGGCCAAGATGTCACCCCATCGTCAGTGATGAGCCAAGTGGTTGAAATGAACAAATATTTTAGAAATCATCACAGTCCAGGTGCCCTACTCAGTGCTGTCGATAGTGCTGTGAAGCCGCAATTACCAGCGGACACCAGATGGAACACAGGGATTTCAATAGACGCAGAATCCTGCGTTTTGACGCGAGCAAATTAAAAATGACTTGTTTTTGACGCAACCCTTTTTTCTGCCGTGCGTCATGTTGACGCATCGAAAATTTGACCCGTATGTCAGTCTCTCGAGTTCCATGGTAATAAATCCCGCTGTGCTCCTAATTGAAATTAATGTTTCAGTATTTGAAACTCGGAATACCCCGACGCTGTTTATCTTATCTCATCTCTTCCAATACACATGTCACCGTCTAAATAGTGCGTGCACACTAACTGGGTAATTTACAGCAGTGATTACGTGATAAATGATTGACCATCCAATAATTGCAGGGTTTTGTCAGACTTTGCAGACGGCACGGTTTAAAAAGTAGGCAAAAGTAATTAAAGAAAAAACAAAATTGATCTGTTTATTAATTACGTAGATCCACTAGTAAGTCCAGTTTGTTAATCCACCGATAATTACGAGTAACACCCATCTTAAATAAACTGGAATCACAGTTCACTTTTTATACTAACAAGTCATAAAACTACACATAAACTTTGAGAAAACACATTTCCTCGATTAGATATAAATTATCAGAGAAGAATTAAATTGCTACGTCATGACCTTCGACATTGTAAATGGCGGACATAATGTAAATTAACATTCAACCTGCGTTCAATTCAAGGCAGCAAGCTGGCGATTTAAATTGCAAGTAATGGAGATTCAATAATAGAGAAAGCATTAACTAGATTTAACAAACATTTGATAAGGTTTGTTAAACCAGATATCAACAATAAAAATTTGGATTATTAAAGTTAAACTACTACCGGTAATTGTTAATTGTACATATTTCGGACATGTATAGTTTTCGGATGAACAGTAATAGATATACTAGATGTTCCATGCATTTAGATTGTAAATTAACATTCAACCTGCGTTCAATTCAAGGCAGCAAGCTGGCGATTTAAATTGCAAGTAATGGAGATTCAATAATAGAGAAAGCATTAACTAGATTTAACAAACATTTGATAAGGTTTGTTAAACCAGATATCAACAATAAAAATTTGGATTATTAAAGTTAAACTACTACCGGTAAATGTTAATTGTACATATTTCGGACATGTATAGTTTTCGGATGAACAGTAATAGATATACTAGATGTTCCATGCATTTAGATTGTGTTTTGTTAGAAAAGCTATCATAGGGATGCTGATAATATAATGACGATACATATGTGATGAAAAGGTGCTAACGGTCAGGGTTGGCATATTGACCGGTCAATTGAGTATTGACCGGGCCGGCGGTCAATACCCGGTTAAAACCGGTCAATACTGGTCATTATTGGTCAATACCGGTCGATTGAAAATTGTAGCATTTAAACATGACAAAGGAAGAATTTAAGCTATTCTATATTAAAGCAATCATTATTCTGTAATTGATAAACTTTTTTTTGAGTTATCTATTGTAAAAAAAAGCTTTAAAGCTGTAAAAAATACTTCTTTATTATTTATTGAAACGGTCTCAAATACAAAAGAGCTAAGGCAATATCTTTATCTCAGTGTATCACATCTGATACTGAAGTATTATTACTATTGTAGTTACCATAGTATTTTACTGATCTATTGATATATCTATTTGATAAGCTGATGGACAAACAGAACTCTTGTGGTTTCTAGGGTCATAAATGATCTGGCCCCTAAGCCTTATAATTGGTAATAAAATGCATGCACTGGTATGTCTCTGATAGTGACAATGAAGCAAATCTGCCCTTAGGCTATTTCATTTCACTCAAACAAAATGAGATAACTTGCTATTAATGTTATTAATTTAATAGTTACTTCTAACTTGTCTCCTTTCTATATTAAGAGGGTTTTCTTATTTTAAAGTTCAATTGGTCTTCAAATGAATAAGCAATCAAAGTTCTTGATTTTGGCAACAAATAATGTTTACCAATTGTTTACCAATTGTGGGTCTACTCTAGACTCTTCTTTTCAATTATTTCTTTCTTTTAATAATTATTTCTTATTCAGTTTTTTTTTATATCAATGGTAAAATAAAATATTTTTTCACTATTTTGTTAAAGAAATCCAGGCAAGAATACATGACAAGTAAGGGTTGTGTCAAAGGTGCCATGTAAGGCCCTATTATCAGTTTTGGGTGCCCTAACCTGTATAGGTTTGAAGACTGTGAAAGACTGTGGAGACAGTGGGGCATGAGGAACAAGTAATACACAGACAGGCTCTTGTTGAATCAAGCACAGAATTTTCTGAGCATTCATAATTCGTTAGAATTGGGGGAAAAAATTAAATCGACCAGCAAAATCCAATTGACCATCTTGACTCATTCGCAAAATTTTGAGAGATTGGCCTAAAAATTGCATGAACAGGTATAAAATAGTGGGTTTTAATAGCGTAAGACATTATTGGCAACATGTCTGTTTAATTTATATTATCAATTTTGCTTAATTAAGCGTGGAATATTAATCAAAATTGGGGGTAAAGTTCAATCGACCAGTATTGACCAGTAATGACCACTTTGGGAGTATTGACCGGGTCGGTTTTAACCGGTAAAAACCGCCGGTTAAAACCGGGGGCGGTCGATTGGTGCCAACCCTGCTAACGGTACATATCTAAAGTTACTTAAATGTGTTAAAAGACTTAAATGTGTTATAAGGAAGTAGATTTTAATGTAGTCAATATAAATTGCCGCCTTAGAGTCTTTTGATGATTTTTGCTTTGGCAGACTCTCTTCAGATTTATTCTGAACGCGAATTAGTTCAGCGAATTTTAATGTACCAATTCATTAAAATATGTTGTGTTATGTATCATGGTATTGTTATTTAATAAAGCAGTATAACTTTTTAAGATATTGTGTTACTCTTAGAGCATATTTTTATCTAAAAAATTGAATAATACAGACAAAAACACAATTAATGCGCTTCGAAATTGACCCCAGCATTTTTCAATTTGACTCCTCAAAATTTCAGTCCAGGGGTCATTGACTCCTGGTTTTTAAAATCTATTGAAATCCCTGGAACAGCCAAATAACAGCTCTGGACACCTACATCAGACATTGCCCTTACATGATCCTGCTGCTGGCTCAGCATGAGGACGCCATAGAACCACGCATCGTCATCCTCATATAGAACGTGGGCCTCTTCAATGAAGTGAAACACCTGAAGAAGCAGCTGTAGCTCATAGCGGACGCTTTAAACAAGGCGCAGTCAGATTCATGTATGCTGGCCGACGCATGTGAGTTGTGGCTGGACCTACTGGCCAACGAAGACCTTCAGCCTCATCACAAGCGTGTTTCCCAGAGGTTCAACCAAGCCATGACACTGTCCCACTTCCTGGCAAATGCTGCACATCCAGTATACAGTGGTCAAAAGCTTACACCATCTCATCACTGTGAGTGTAGTTCAGGAGTACATCATGGAGTCATGCCCAGAGGCTCTTCCAGACCTGCTGAATTTCACGTCCAAGGCTGTTGAAATCCTTTGTGCTCTGAGCAATAACAATGTGATAACTAAAGTGCAACCAAAAGTGTGGTGGTCCTTTTTAGAGAAGGCTTCAGTGGTTGATTCCAGTTTGTGCAACATCGCTAGAAAAGTTCTTCAAATGCCAAGCAGTTCAGCCTCGCTCGAACGTATCTTCTAAAATTTTGGAACTATACAGACAAAGCTCAGAAATAGACTCGGCATTCAGAGAGCAGCGAAGCTTGTTGACTGTTACCGGATTCTCAGAGGCCCACAGGAGCTAGACTGGTGAAATGTGACTGCATGTGTACAAATGAT
The DNA here is from genome assembly GCF_020536995.1 of Dreissena polymorpha. Lineage (NCBI taxonomy): Eukaryota > Metazoa > Mollusca > Bivalvia > Myida > Dreissenidae > Dreissena > Dreissena polymorpha. The sequence continues at coordinate 52,356,842 of NC_068368.1, read as the reverse complement.
TATGTAACTTATGCAATGGGCACATATCCAAATATAATCTAATTAATTATTTTCTTAATCAGCATCATTTCACTGAACAACATGCAAATTTGTAGGTAGGCTTTCCATGCTTTTTAAAAAAATATACCGATTTTTTCAAAACCACCCCCACGCTCGGCTTTTGTCCAGTTTATTTTCACCCCTGGGGTATATAAAAGTTCCATAATTCATTCAAATTTCCAAATATGGGCATGCAGTTGGTGTGTACAGATGCTGTAAAGGTGTTTAAAGTTTAAACAAGATGAAATAAGTATTCTTTTACAGGAATTTATTTTTTACAAATTTTTATCTATGGAAGAGCGCCATGAAATGTAAGTGATTTCAGCCAAGTAAAAATTGGGTCGGTTAAAAACAAAGTGTCATAAAATTCAAAATAGTATCATTTAAGTCATATTTTAAACTTAGTTTTTATAGAAACACTATATACAGCAAAAATACCAAGAACTAGACAGATTTACCGTTTACTTTTTGAAATAAAAATAAACATGCAACATGCATGGTTCGTATTTTCAACAGTAAATCGCCCAATTTCGCCAAAACGTTGTTTTAATTTTAATAATTGAAAAATGTGCATAAAAATTGCAACATGTTTAACAATAAATATAGCTTATATGCCATATTAAATCAAATTACGTTAGAAAATAAATAAAACGCGTCGCAAAAAAGTATACGTCGTCGGCAGGATTCGAACCTGCGCGGGAATATCCCAAAAGATTTCTAGTCTATCGCCTTAACCACTAGGCTACGGCACCTAATAGTAGGCTCTTCAACCTTCGAAGCAATCGCGGGAAATCATTAGAGGTGCGCTACCTTAAGGAATGTCTATAAATAATACATATTAATTTATTATATTCATTGATTATTTATGTATTGTGTTAATAATATGTAGAGACTAAATTTATTGACGATGCTGGAACAGCAGCGTCCAAGGTTTGATAACCAGTAAAAAAATTCTTCACAATGGCGACCTATGTAAAAGACCGAGCCAGTCCGATTGAGATAACTCGATTTTTCAGTTACTTCCCTTGGCATTCCCCACTGCGTAGGAGATTGCTCGTTGATAATCATTGAAAACATTCTCCTAGATGAGTTCTCGTTCGTGTTGATAAAGGTAAATATTAATAGAACAGCATATCCTGGGGAAGCAGATTCAATAAGTGTATCAGAACGTTAATTTCAAATTAGTAATTTTACATCCATTTTATTTTTAGGCCACGACTTTTTTTTTTATTGGTTTACAAAAATTATTTTGAAAATGGTCCATCGGGCGGTCGAAAAAAAAAAAAGAAAAAACATTGGAAAAAAAAGTTAATACTAATAACATCAGAACAAAGACAACATATCTTTTATAACCTTAACACAGAGACAAAAAATCAAATTATGCAATGAAACACATCTATATCTTCAAATGAAATGAGTCCTAACAGCACCTTATGTAACATCAGGCAATTTTAAACACTCCATTACATGACATGCGTTCTTCTCCCATTAAAACGAAAAACTGCGCTTCATTTCCAAAATTGGATGCGCACCATTACGCAATGCGATGCCCGTTGCATAAATCTTATAAAAGATAAACTACTCATACACAAATTACCCGGTATGTGTTTGCTCTTACTCGACTTATGAGATCGTACATGAAAAAAAAATCGAGGTAGATAGATCCATGCGTCGTCGCGGTAATGTTTGTCAAAGTTGTTGTTGTCATGAAAACTCGTTGATTTACAACGCAAAACGTCTTATTTGAACTGACGCGAATTAATTCAATCATATTTGTCAACTTCGCTTTTGCTTTATTTTGATAATTTAATCCAAAGTTTAATGTTAGCAAGTGTTTTTTTTACTGGAATTGTAAACAAGGAGTCAGTTAAAGTCTTCCGAAAATGTGCAGTCTGTGTGAATTGACAGTTTGACGTCATCAAAGGAAAGCCGCTTTCTGTCGGAAGCAATTAAGCGACAAATTTCGCGCCGAAAAAATTGGCTTCCTTTGTTTAGCAATCAACATGCCGAACCAATCGTGTGTTTGTTTCTCAATTGCAATCCTCCAATTTAATAAAAGCATGTGCATAGCTCCGCCTTCGAATCTTTTGCAGAGAACGGAGGCGGAGTTTAACGGTTAATTGAGCTAGTGTTTTACACAAGTTGAGTTCCGATTTGCCGAAATTACTCGGCCCTAAGCATTGAAACGACAAATACATTTATCAATGATTTTCCGAGATATACCGATTTGTTCCGATTTCCAAACTTTCTGTACAGTTCCTATAAACTATGGCGGACGTGTTTACAAAATTCCTAAACACATATATCGTAAATAATGGCAGTGTTTTATTGGATTATTTATACTAATTATCAAATACTATCGGGTTTGTTTAATATAATTAACATGTTAAACAATATAGTTGCGTCACAGACACGGAAATAAATTTTGATGGGGTCGACATTTGACTGACGCTGATTATCTTATTGTCTGTAATTTTTACCCGAAATAAATTTTGAGAAGTGCCCATAAAAGGACTGGTACATAATGTGTCACATTGAAAAATATCCCGATCTCTGCAATATATGTGAACCAATGGTTGATTGTACTTACTTGATTTTATTCGCAACCGTACTCAAACCGGATCGTTTTTTTTCTCGTTTCGCTCGTTTTGCAGTGCGGTCGGGAATAAAATATTTTTAAAAAAAGACGATTTTCCGATTTTATTTTTTTTCCCATTTTCCAAAAATTAGGGTCGGCGGTTTTGTAAACCAAGAAATATAAAAGTCGTGGCCTTATGGACCAATGAAACAACTATATATTTTCTCTATTTTGTTTGATATTTGTTCTCGATTTAGTAAATAAATTGCAAATAAAAACATGTAAAATTAACTTTTTACGTGATCACAAAACTAAAGAATGCGAACGATTTCGAACCTGCAAATTGTTAACGCTGCACTGCTATGATATATATAGATAAAACAACATTTCATTGCGTGATTGTCCGTCCCGCTAGTGCAGTGATAAGGACGTTCGCTCCCGGCACAATGTTATATTTTGTATGTTTTGTGGTCACCATTCCTGACAGTTGTTTTTTTCCGTAAAATCTCACCCCCCCCCCCCCCCCCCCCCCCCCCGCAGCATTTGACCATATAAAAAATTAAAAAGTATTTCAGTACAAAACAAATAGCTTGAAATTGGAGCTATCATTCAAAATTCGTACCAACTGTCGTCAATCTAGTCTTATTAGGTAGGAGTGCTGGACACACTCCGGGTCCCAACATTATGCAGCCTCAGCGCGGAGGTAACTCATTACCTTGGAAAAACACAAATACACACACTGGGTGCAGCCTAGGCGCGTATAGACTCAAACAAGGCAACAAACTCAAGTGCGGGCACAATCATTAAAAATTTACATATTGAATACGATATTCTAACAGAAATAACACAACCACCTAAGTGTACATACACTACGCGACCCGTGATTTTTGCCTAATTTGCGAAGTCAAGGCGGGCATTTTGCTTTTTGGGTGGAAAATCACCGCGATTTCACGTGACTCATCACTCCGAAGTCGCGCGAGAGCAAGATAATCTTCGCGCTAAATCCCCTCAATGTTGTGGTGATTCGCTGCGATTCGCCGCAATTCGCCGTGATAGCAGTGGATATCGATGATTCGCCAATTCATGCATATAAACCGAATCATATCGATAGCTGTATACATAACGCTTTTCTAATGTTCACAATTATCAAATAATCCAACATAATCGCAACATCACTTCCGAAAAAAAATCTTTAACATTTATGTCGGTAAATATGTTTGAGAATTTCATTAACACAACTATATCACTATGTCATTTTTTAGAAGTGTAAAGAGTATAGTGCATAATGTGGAACATAGCTTTCATTGGACGAGCGTATTTAAATTTAGATCGAATGCAATACAATCTTACAAAAAAACGTTTTATTGCGTCATACGCCTTCATGTAAAAAACGTTTTCCTCCTGGAAATTGTGCTATGAATGCATAATATTATCAAAACATTTTTTCGACATGTAAAGCGTTGTAACAAATAAATATACCATTCAAAACAATTATACCATAAGAATTAATGTTTTGTTAAATTCCCAAATGAGAATAATAATTTATAATCCGAAACACACTTCCGATGTTTTAATGTTAGCACGACGTTCACAAATGCTTCCAATATAGCCATCATGTATATTTTCCGACAAAAGAGCGCGAAAATTATGCGGCAATGTACAAGGTCAAGATAAAGAGTGTGCAAGTATTGATTTTTTATACAAACTGCGTAGCGCAGAGAACATTGAATTCTGTTGATTTCGGTTAAATGTTTCTTTGGTATTTTTTAAACAGTTATATCGCCAAAAGTTTGATATTTCTTTTAAAGTCATATCAAATCAGACACGCCGTATCCGTATCGTAACTGATAGAAGTAAAACATAAAACCTTGACGTGTATAGTTTTTTTTGTTGTGAGAGACCATCTGAGTAAACGCCGAAAAATATATACAAACTGTTATTTTGTGTCAATGCCCTTTGATCCATTATCGCACTTTAATTGGCAGCGCAATGTTGTTGTTTCTGTGATTGTCACATCTTTTCACAGTTTGAACACGTACAAAGAGTGCCAATTAGACACTAGAATAAACAATATCACCCGCTGGACAGTCACAATAAATAATCAAATGTTGAGGGTTTTTTGTTTTGGACGTGAAAACCCAGAAAAATGCATGTACATTATACATCATCATATTTATTTAACTTTGCGAATGCTTAGTGCTACGTGATATACTCGTTTTTTGTCAGCAAAACAAACACAATGTTTAATGGCTTTGATATATATGCAATGATGTAATAACAACATAATATATAACACGATATCATAATAACATTTACTTAAAAATAGAACAGTAATGTATTTCCGATTTCCGGCTTATCAAGCATTGTGAATGTATGTACAACGCTCGGAAAGTAACGCGAGTAACACGAGTTATCCGCATTGGAGCCTGAAACAGAAAATAAATAAGTATAGCATAATCTAGTCCAAATAATTAGACGTAATCTACCGATTACATTTAAACTTTAAATGAAAGTGTTACTTAAACAATTTTCCGTGCCTTAAGGCGCGAATATTTTGCTAAACACTGTTAACAAAAGGGCTACACGTTATAATTCTTAATGAAATGCAAAAATAAGTATTAACATAATTAACAACGTCAATAAACACACACGGTAAGATCAAAGTTTAAAAGGAAAATTTATATCATATTTCTCGTAAATTACCAAATTATTAGTTTCGTCTAATTCAAATACCATGTATAGAGAAACAAGGTATTTATAACCGACCAATGACGAAACACTATGCAACTTTCAATTTACACAGTGCTACGCTACATGTATATGGCAACAATATGGAATTTGAACAGTGGTAGTGTATTCGGGCCTGGAATATAATTGATTGTAAGTGTTAATAAACATTCTGCTAATGCAATTAGTTAAATAATGTTTACATGTTATGTTCAATAGTTATTGCATGATCATTCTGCGCTGTTATATTAATTTGGAGCCGTTAAAGTTTCCGACATTACTTCATCAAGTTTGTGTCGCAACAGGAGTATTTAAGCTAATACGCCCATGGTATACAACAACGACAAAAGCTTTATTATTGCAATGTATAATGTTAGTGTATACATATATGTTACATGTAATGTAGTGTAACCCTCAACGTAAATCGCTTAAAAAGGGGAATCACGGCGGAACGCGGTGATTTGCGCTGATTCGCGCTGATTGCGCAACAGCGAGATACATCGCGCGACGGTCGCCGAGACATAACCCAAATTTTCTTGTCGCTCGGAAACACCGCGATTTGTCACGTTGCATCGATTGCGGTGATGCGAGAATCGCTGCAAAAATCACGGGTCGCGTAGTGTACCATGTTTGATATTTCGTTCGATTGTTAGATTTCAGCATATACATATATAAGGTCATTTCGCTATTAGTTAACTTATCCATATGTTCGTGGGCGAACTCAGATAGGCAAGTGCTCATACGATTGAGCTCACATGGTCCGGCTATGTGCTCATACCTACTTTCGAAAATCATCATGAATGTATTGCCATACTTAATGAACATGAATGTGACCCGCCTCCCAGTTTCGCTCAATGGGTCAAGTTACCCACGGGTACTACTTCCCCGTACCCCTAAAAAATTTTTCGTACCAAAAATGTTTCGTACCCAAATTTTTTTCGTACCAAATTTTTTTTCGTACCCAAAATTTTCGTACCCAAATTTTTTATCGTACCAAAATGTTAGTATCAATATACACAATTGTGGTGATATAGATAAACTTAAATTGATGTTTTATATCCATCCTCTTCAAAAGCATCGTCACACCAGTACTGCCAGTACTTTGATTTTCATATTGTTAGGTTAAAATCATGATCTAAGAAACTGTGACTAGATATTGTAATTAATAAAACAACAGTCACTTTGAAGTCTGCAGTAAAATTTTATATATCATACAGTGACAATATGTTACTTCTATTTCAATATTATTGCCAACAATTCTACAGCATTTGCTTACTCTTTTTTCTTTACAATAGAGGCTAGCAGAGAAGTAAGGATGATAAAAAACAATTACAACTGCATGTTTAATGAAGAAAAAATAGTATTGCCCACTTTCAGAGTATTGTCCAGGGTGGGAAAACAGGGGTTTTCCTGGGGGCGGGTTTTTCGTGCCAACCCTGTTTAGTAAGTTTGACAAGATTAAATTGAAATAGAATTGAGATATAATAATCATGAGACACATCTTTCTTTAAAAAAAATAAAAAAAATTCAGGGGGAATTTTTCTCCCCAAAAGGGGAAAAAAATATACTTTTCAGGTGGGGGACTGCGATCAGATTTGATAGAGTGAGGGCCCTGAGTGTAAATTACTTTTACAGTTTTTTTTGGCCCAATCTAATAGCTGAAATTTGGTTATATTTCCAAGTGCAAAAAGTATACTTTTTTTCCTAAAATTTGCTAAAAAATCCCAATTCGGAAAAAAAAGCTAATGACATTTCGCTTTTTAACCAAGTGTAGTCCGATCTGGTCTCGTCTGGGTTTTAGACTACACCTTGATTTGGATAACATCGGCATTATTCGTGTGCACAATATTCTCCGTGTTGTAAAGGCATTTATTATCCCCGCCAGGGGTCTCTGCCTGGTCTGGGGGAACATTACCTGTACCCTCAGGTGTGGAAGGGTAGCATCATTAGTTTAAAAAGGGGGATTTGCCACCAATTAATATATGAATACAAAATATATACCTTTTACATCATTTATTGGTTTTTATCATCTTCTAACTGTCAATACAGTTTAAAACTTAAATACATTTCAATTCATTTCATGTTGGGTGGGGTAATGACATCATAGAATCGATAATTGTTTGGCTGTCAATTTCAGTACAAGACAGTGTCTCGTCTTTATCATTGCATTTTGGAAGTGGTAACAACGTCGAGGTATCGACACATTGTTGAATTTCATTTGTTTTGCTAAGTTCTGTCTCGTCGTCGATTTTATTTCCGGTACTTTGAATCTGACTAAGCGTTTTCTGCGTCAATAAAATGTCAATTTTATTGCATTATTTAGAAATTGTTTTTCGTAATTTTCTTTCGATATTTTTTATTTTGCGATATGACAAAAAATATAAGCTTTGGTTCCTGAATAATCACTGGCCTATTTTTGTTTATGCTGTATTTTAAACCACGTGTCAGGGCTTTTTACTATTATATAACAGAGGCCGAAATTGGGCCTCTTCCCAATTGAAAATAAGGTCATTTTTCCCAAAATTGATAGAGGAATTTCCCAAATTGTAAAAATAAATTATTTTTTTTTTTTACTTAGACATATTGGGCATCTCCCTAATTGAAAGCAATGAGCTCTAATATGATTAATAATGCATGACAATCTGTCTTTTAATACTTATGCACAATGAAAAAGACCCTGTTTAAAAATCTTTCAAAAACACGGTCTTCCCTAAATGAGCAGTTATTGCGCATGAAATTCCCAATTTGAAAGGCCCGGGGCTGCTTCCCAATTTCCTGATGAAAAGCCCTGCGAGTTGTTATTATATCAGAAACCGGTACCAGTTAAAGCAAGTTTGAGAAAAGGTTACACAGCACTAAGAATATTTTTTTGATCCAAGGGGGAATTTTCATCTGAAATGGGGGGAAAGTATACTTTTTGACAGTGGGCATAGCGCTGAATTTCGACCCAAAAAAATGCAGATCGAGGCCCCTGGTAAATAATATGATTTAGTTCTTATGATTTTATTAATTTTAAATATTTGTATTGACTTTTTACGTTAAAAATACCCAATCCCAAAATTGCATTTTGCCCAAAATGGCCAGGAGTTGAACTGTATGTTTTCATTATTAAACAAGATGTGTTTGTGAAACACTTTGTACCCCCCCCCCCAGGCAGGGTTGGCACCAATTGACCGCCCCCGGTTTAAACCGGTGGTTTTTACCGGTTAAAACCGCCCCGGTCAATACTCCCAAAGTGGTCATTACTGGTCAATACTGGTCGATTGAACTTTACCCCCAATTTTGATTAATATTCCATGCTTAATTAAACAATATTGATAATATAAATTAAACAGACATGTTGCCAATAATGTCATAAGCTATTAAAATCCACTATTTTATACCTGTTCATGCAATTTGTAAGCCAATCTCTCAAAATTTTGCATATGAGTCAAGTTGGTCAATTGGATTTTGCTGGTCGATTGGATTTTTTTTTCAATTCTAACGAATTATGAATGCTCAGAAAATTCTGTGCTTGATTCAACAAGAACCTGTGTATTAGTTGTTCCTCATGCCCCACTGTCACCACAGTCTTTCACGGTCTTCAAACCTATACAGGTTAGGGCACCCAAAACTGATAATAGGGCCTTACATGGCACCTTTGACACAACCCTTACTTGTCATGTATTCTCGCCTGGATTTCTTTAACAAAATAGTGAAAAATATTTTGTTTTACCATTGATATAAAAAAAAACTTAATAAGAAATAATTATTAAAAGAAAGAAATAATTGAAAAGAAGAGTCTAGAGTAGACCAACAATTGGTAAACATTATTTGTTGCAAAAATCATGAACTTTGATTGCTTATTCATTTGAAGACCAATTGAACTTTAAAATAAGAAAACCCTCTTAATATAGAAAGGAGACAAGTTAGAAGTAACTATTAAATTAATAACATTAATAGCAAGTTATCTCATTTTGTTTGAGTGAAATGAAATAGCCTAAGGGCAGATTTGCTTCATTGTCACTATCAGAGACATACCAGTGCATGCATTTTATTACCAATTAAGGCTTAGGGGCTAGATCATTTATGACCCTAGAAACCACAAGAGTTCTGTTTGCCCATCAGCTTATCAAATAGATATATCAATAGATCAGTGAAATACTATGATAACTACAATAGTAATAAAACTTCAGCTATGTTAGCGTTTCCGATCGCCAAAATCGCCAAAGCCCATTGAATCTTTCAGCTGGCGATTAAAGTTTAAAATGTGAATGAAAATGGCGATTGCAAAAAACCCTGATATTTCTCTATAAGTATATAATATTCCCTACTTTTAAAGAGAACTCGGTACCGATTTCCACATGTAATCGCCATAAAAGCTCCAGGTGGTAATTGATAGTCCACTGATAAGAGATAACCGGATGCCCTAATCGTATATTCAAGCCACATAACACAGTCATGTATGCAGACAGATGCATCACAGGAAATTTTTCGGGTAACTTTCCAGTCGCCAAACTGTGATATGTAACGTCCAATCGGTTACGAGAATGTTTATGGAGGCGGAGTTATATAGCGATTATTATTTTTGATTGACGTCGGTCACAGAGTAAGCGTTTATCGCAAGTTTATTAACAATGAATAACAGTTGTAGCATTAATATGTGATATAAAACCGTTAAATAAAGCAGTACATTAAAGGCGGTTTCGGGCATCATCATCACACCTATTTACCGTACTGTAAACAATCATTAATTATGAGAAGTTAATTGCAATTGGTGAGCAGTGTAAATTTACTTACGGCGAGTAAGTTGTGAAAAACAAAACCCGTTAATAATTTGATGGTAACAAATTAAATCCAGTGCATGTATATTTTATCATGTCTATTTGTAGAACTGATTTACACCGTTTTTCTACAGCCACGTGATTATAACTATTCACTATGCATTAATACTGGTATGCCATGTAGAACCCGTGTGATAAGAAAGAGCGCGAAATTATTGCTGTCGTCTGCAATGCCAAGTTCTACGCATGCAAAGCATGCTTTTTTTAAAACAGAAGATGTGTAACTAAATATAGCCTTGCCGCTCAGTACATGCAGTATTTAAGACTTACACATTTACCGGTACGTTTAAATAAATTATATATTGCAACTATGGAAAAATATGTCCATTCAAGAATACATTGCAGTAAATGTATTTTTCAAGAATCAAGAAGCACCAGACTACGGCAAAAATTATTGGGAGAAGGGGGGGGCGAATAGGAGTTACGCAAGACCCACCCAATCAAAGACCGGGGCATATCTGAAAGTTCTAACATTGTATACCGTTTATGCCAGTGCATGAAAATAAATATAAATGAAAAATAAAAAGTAACAAATAATGTATTTAAATGCGACTTCATTAATAATTTAATACAGTCATTATTGATACCTATAGATTCGTGATAATGATTATGTCGTTCATTGAGCAAATAAGGTTATAATGTGGGTCGTCATCGTAGTGCTGAAATTTGGCTACTAATTTTTTTTCCTTAGCGCCAACCTAGCTTCAGTAACAGATGTGATTATACACTGAGATAAAGATATTTCCTTACTTCTTTTGTATTTGAGACCGTTTCCATAAATAATAAAGAAGTATTTTTTCCAGCTTTAAAGCTTTTTTTTTACAATAGATAACTCAAAAAAGGTTAATCAATTACAGTTTAATGATTGATTTAATATAGAATAGCTTAAATTCTTCCTTTGTCATGTTTAAATGCTACAATTTTCAATCGACCAGTATTGACCAATAATGACCAGTATTGACCGGTTTTAACCGGGTATTAACCGCCGGCCCGATCAATACTCAATTGACCGGTCAATATGCCAACCCTGCCCCCCCCCCCATATCTTTGACCTTAAAGGATAACCTTGACCTTTCACCACTCAAAATGTGCAGCTCCATGAGATACACATGCATGCCAAATATCAAGTTGCTATCTTCAATATGGCATATGTTATGGCCAATGTTAACGTTGGTGCAAACAAACCAACAAACAAACAGACAGGGCAAAAACATTATGTCAAGACATAAAAATGAAAGCTGGGGCAAACTGTGTTGATAAATCTTTCTCATATGTACAATTTAAGTGTTATAAAGGTTATAATAGAAAGCTTTAAAAGTTTTATTTGCAAATTGAAGAATGTGGTATTCAGTTGATAAGAACAAACAATCCCAAGTTTAGTTTCTAATGTATTTCATGTATACTTGTATATGTATTTTATATATTTACACAAATGTTTTAGGTGGTGCTCCCCCATCCATCAGTGTGCCCCAAGGAAATAATTGGCCAGAACCTGTCTCATACATCCGGTCTGGCACCAAGAAGACAATCACATGTACAGCTAAGGGCTCTGCAACACTCAAGTAAGGACGAACAGACATCAGGGATAGAAAATGATATGATATCAGGGCTTTTTTCCCTTTTTAGAGAATGGTCACAATTTTGACAAAGACATTTCACAAATGTAACATGACCACAAAACTGGACAAAAACTGCAGTTTTTAAATGTTAATTGGATTTTTTGGGCTCAAAACTGTGAAAAAGAGCCATTTCGCAACTAAAATTACAATTTGTTTTAATATTTTACACAAGCAAGACAAGATATTGACAGTGGTAAGTCTTTCCTATGGTTTGAGATAGAGTTTACCAGTCAGAATAATGTTGATCCCAATGAAAGTGATTATTTGTTGATAAAAAAGTGCCTGCACAATGAAATAGGATTTTAAGTAATAATTAAAGACATTTTAATATGATGCAAGTATTAACATGCTTTTACTATACTTATTAGCTCATCTATTTTTTGAAAAAAAATTATGAGCTATTGTCATCACCTTGGCGTTGGCGACCGGTTAAGTATTGCGTTTAAGTCCACTTTTCTCAGAAAGTATCAATGCTATTGCATTCAAACTTGGTACACTTACTAACTATCATGAGGGGACTGGGCAGGCAAAGTTAGATAACTCTGGCATGCATTTTGACAGAATTATGTGCCCTTTTTACACTTAGAAAATTTAAAATTTGGTTAAGTTTTGTGTTTAGGTCCACTTTATTCCTACAGTATCAAAGCTATTGCTTTCATACTTGCAACACTTATTAACTATCATAAGGGGACTGTGCAGGCAAAGTTATGTAACTCTGACTGGCATTTGGACGGAATTATGGGCCCTTTATACTTAGATAATTGAAAATTTTGTTAAGTTTTGTGTTTTGGTCCACTTTACCCCTAAAGTATCATAGATATTGCTTTCATACTTGGAACACTCGCAAACTATCATAATTGTACAGTAAAAGGACAAGTTGCATAACTCTGGTTGTCATTTTTACAGAATTATGGCCCTTTTTTGACTTAGTAACTTTGAATATATGGTTAAATTTTGTGTTTCGATCCACTTTACATCTAAAGTATCAAGGCTATTGCTTTCAAACTTCAAATACTTTCATGCTATCATGAGGTAACTGTACCTGGCAAGTTGAATTTTACCTTGACCTTTGAATGACCTTGACTCTCAATTATAAATTATAAAAATTATAAATTTTTGCAAAAATTGCCATAATTTCTTTATTTATGATTAGATTTGATTGATACTTTGACAAGATCATCTCACAAATGACCACCACACCCCACACCCTCAAACATCGCACCCAAGAATCCCCCCCCCCCACCCCCCAGCCCCCCCCCCCCCCCCCCCCCCCCCCCCCCCGAAATTTAATTAATTTTTTTTTGCCTGTTTTTTTCGCATTTTTGGAAGATAATGTAATAAATGTCCACATCCCCACACTATGCACCCTTCTTCACTCCACCCCTTCCTCCTTTGTGATTGAAATTGAGAGTCCCTTCACCTTTAAAAAGAAAATAGATGAGCGGTGCTCTTGTTTTTAACAAACGGAATTTTTTTACTAGTTTTGTTTTTCAAAATTTTGAAAAGTTTGCAACTAATTTTTCACAAAGTGAGGAAGCCAGGGCCGCTTAACAAAATCAGGAAAAAAGCCCTGGATATGGTTAGTTGTGAGAACAGAAAACCATCATATGTACTTTAATTGCTTAGTGAAACAGTAAGGAATCGAGAATCAGGGGTAGTGTTTTATCCAGGCCGTTTTAGCGTGGCGCGGCGCCACGCCGCTTTTTTGAAGCGCCTCGCTGCCCCTTTCAAAGCAAATCAGCGCCACGCTGCCCTTTTCAAAGGCCGCCGCCCTGTTTTCCGCCGTGCGCAACCTTATTGATAACATCTTAATTGCCTCTTAACCAAGCTTCTAAGCCAACTATTATCAGAGAAGATTCGGGCGGTTGTGAATACGTCATGCGTGAATAACCATGTGTCAATATCAATCGATAATTTCAGTGGCTTTGTAACACTAATCGGTCCGGATACAATCGTGCACAGTTACTTAGGACACTTGATGAAAACCTCGATGTTATTCACGTGGAAATTGTGCATTTCATGCATAATTCAGTTATATCAAAACATTTATTTTTACGCGTAATTAAATAAAAAAAAAAACACCAGTTGTATCTGTAAAATATTGATTTGATTTCAATTTAATGCAAATAAAATAATATTAATTTACAGGGCTTGCACTAAGCGGCGTACGGCCGTATATTACGCCCGATAATTGTTTCCATACGCCGATTACAAAACCCCATGACGTCCACTGTACTTCCTGAAAATTGGCCATACGCCGAAAATTGCAACCCGTGACATATTAAAGCTGTCGATTAAAATAACGCTCCGCCTCCTATCCAATACAATTGGCGCAGGCTCACAGTAGATGTGTGTTGATGAATTGTAGCAGACGACAATCTTAACACGTTTGCTGTTCACGGTTAGGCAGACCGCGCTTAATTGGAGCACGTGCTTGTTTATTGTCACGATGTTTTGATTACAATAACGTGTGAATGTCGGCAAAGAAGTTGATACCCCGTCTTGGACCCTGTTTGGCCAAAAGTTGTTAATTGTTGTAACAGTAGTAGGCCTGCACCATTGGTTCAATTAAGAACATTATGACCCGTTTGTAACTTGTCAAAATATGTTAATTGGCAAACACAGATATGAATTTTACAAAAATATTGAACTGGTACCACTTATCATTCGTGTTTAGAATGTCGCAACGTACGCTGTCCGATTTTGGCATTCCACTTTCGACGAAACGTAAATTAGAAATTGATGCAAATTGCTTTGTAAGCAAAACAAGTTTATATCGGAGACCAATTAACTTGTATTGAATTAATTGACAATGAACAAAAGACAGTACGGCGCCGTTCCTGGTTACACTTTGTGCGAAATAAAATGTACACAATACAACACGTGGTCATGAAAACAATGTCATTACGCAGAACTTTCTGACTATTCAACAAAGTGTTAGTGTTTGTGAATCTCCAGTTAAGATGCATATAAAGGACTTGTTTGTGCAATGTATGTAACGTTTTAAATATAAATAATTGTTTAAGAGGGTAACTCATTTAACAGTATTCTAAGACTTCTTTGAAAAGCTATAGTTTGTATAAGATATATATCCTATGGTGTTTAATCTTGTTTTTTGGTACTACATGAAAATATAAAAACACATAATAAAATATACATTCTGGATTTTGTTGGTTTAATTATTCAACAATAAATCTCAAAACTATACATACAATGTTTGTGTGTAACAAAGCTTGTTATTAAGTCACTATACAGATATATTTGTGCCCTTTTTATGGATGTCGCGCGCTAAAATGCCCTTTTTTGAAATTTTGCACCACGCCCTTTTTCCTTCCTGTATAAAACACTAATCAGGGGTGTGATTTTTCCGCAGATCAGGTTGTCCTGGAGTCATTTCCTTTATTCGCGTAAATTGATTAAAAAATGGCGGAGGGGTTACGACAGATTCTGTCAGCTAATTTCATAAGCTGCCCGAAAAATCAGCTGACAGGGAAACCTCTCCGAATATTACTCTCAGGCATGAGAATTTTCAGTGGAATTCCGTGGTTTTTATCATCGCCAGGGCCATTTTTACGATCGATGCAGATCCGATGAGATTTTGTGGGGGGGGGGTGGGGGGGGGTGGGGGGTTAGGCCATGTGTCCAGTAATGCTGACAAACAGAATAAACAAAATACAATTGATTCCATGATAAATTGGTTTCCCACTGTTCTGTTTACCCATATCTTATTATAGATCGACAAGGCCATTGCTTTAGACAATATTTGTGAAAATTCCACAAAAGAGGAGAAAAAATATGTCAATGAGAAATGGCAGATATTCTGCAGATCTCAAGGAACTAAAAGCCTGCTATGGATCGAGCACTTCTATTGTCTTGTTTCTGAACATTTGCTAATATTAGGAAAGTACATGTAACCCAGACAATCACTGAAATGGATTATATCTACTCCATTTAAAGTGTCAGACAATTTTTTTTATTTTTGCTGACATCTAGGTTACCAAATTCCCTAAACAGGCACGTCAGGTTGATTGAAAAGGCTGCGGAGTCGCTTTTTGTATGGAAACATTCTAAACAGGCGGCTTACAAATGGCTATGGTAAAACACTAATCCTCGGTGATGCACATATTCTTTAATTGCTGAGATAGCTGACAAATCATTGCAGGTGTATTAGTCATGTCTGTCACATAGCTTTTGTTAAATTTGAAACAATACAATTAACAGATGATTGATTTTTTCCACAGGTATCGGTGGACGGTTGATGGCAATCCGGTGATAAACAGAGTCAACCAAGTCGAGTTTAGTGAAAGCAATGGGACATTGTTCATAGGAGAAAGGTTTGAAGTGTCTCATTCTGGGAATTATTCCTGCGTCGTCAAAAATGACTATGGAGAAACCATGACCCCTTATCTTCAATTAATCAGAGCTGGTATGTATAGTTTTCATCACCTCATAGTAAAATGTTGTGATTGGCCCTTATTTTTCAGCCACTTTTGCATGAGCAATTTGTTGCAGTAATTTGAAAATATTGATTTTAATGTGTTGCATATTTGAAGTCATATTAAAACATAGCGTTTTTCCCACGCCCTTGTTGCGTGGCGCTGTGCCATGCTACCTTTCTTAAGCGCCACTCTGCCCTTTGCGAAGGCCTTATTGACAGTTACTGATGAGACTTAAGATAAAAACCCAGTGCAATCGTGGTGGAAATTTAGCATGTCATGCATAATACAGTAATATCAATTCATTTATATCTACGCGTTATTTAATTGAACAAACAAGCAAACAAGTTGTATCTTTATCATTATGGTCTTTTAGATAATTAATTAAAACAAATACTGTACCGTCATTCAACAAAATGGAAAACGCGAATTTGGCTGATATAGTATACGATTTTACTTTGCTATGCGCACCTGTTGCTTACAGTACACTCACCGCGTTTTCCCCAAAAAACGCGCTCACTCCACGTTTTTTACCTGCTAGCGAGTGTTTACGGGGAGTTTGAAAGCGAGGTAATACGCGGAGTTCCGCCGAGTTCGCTAATACCCGTGGCGTGTATTACTTTAGCCTAGTTGGTAAATGCAGACAATTTCCGTTCTTATCAGCGACCGCCGCGCAACACCGCGTTAGCAGTGTGTTACTGGGCATGCCAAAAAATGAAAACATTGTTATTGAAAATTGTTTAAATACTGTATAAAAATAAAGAAATTTGTATAGAAAATTAATACGTATAAAAATTATGATTTTTTAATTCACAGGTACGTCTGCAATATGAATGAATATGCGACATGTCAAGCGTTTTGACAAATTAATATTTAAATCATAGCACATATAACACAAGGATAAATGTTCCGTAAAATTTCCAAATGAGGATAATAATAAGTAATCCGAAACACACTACGATTTTTAATGTTAACACGACGTTTACAAATGCTTCCAATATACAGTCATCATGTATATTTCCCGACAAAAGCGCGCGAAAATTATGCTGCAATGTACAAGGTCAAGGTATACTCCTGCGAAGCGTGTGTGTATTGATTTTTGGATACAAACTTTGTAGCGCAAAGAACACTTAATTCTGTTGATTTCGGTTAAAAGTTTCTGTGGTATTTTTTAACAAAATTATATCGCGAATAAGTTGATATTTCTTCCAAAATAATTTTCAATCGAACACGCCGAATCTTTATCGTTACGGTATTTTAGTAGAGTAATTATTTTAACAGTGATTGTACTGTAAACTGATTTAAGAAGACATCTGGGCGGAACTGGATCAAGTGTTTGACGTCATGAAAACAAGCAAAGCTTGTCTACTGACCTATTGTGTAGGCTGCTGTCTGCGGTGTTTTGACAAAAGGGATTAACATGTGTGAATGTCACTCTGCCGATTTGGCCCATAATTTCTGGTAAACATTGTTTTGAATATCGACGCAATTAGAATACAACTGTGAATACTTAATGCAACTATCAACTCAATAGTTACCACCTTCTTTTAGCAATCATTGGAATAACCTACCTACAAAGAGAAAATAAATGCATTAGTGAGCAGAGAATCGACTTTGTTCCGACAATTCAAACCATTCCTTATGCATTCGTTGAATGTGTTTACTTGAGTAAGTTATGCTTTCAGACAGGAAGCAGCTTTCCTTTGATAACGTCAAACTGTCAATTCACACAGGTTTGCGAGACTTTTAGGGTCCTTGGTCATTTGTATACATGTTCAGTATAGAAAAAACACCTGCTTACATGAAAACTTTGGATTAAATTATCAAAATAAAAACAATGTTGCAAACTGTGATTATATTAATATGTAAGTATCACTTTAAAGACGACGTTTTGTTTTGTCGTAAATCAACGAGTTTTCTATACAACTACTTCTACAACCACGTCGAGATCGATCTATCTTGGTTGTTGCTTTTTTAATGGTATATTATATATAAATAAATATATATATGTACTTGTAATAAATGTAATTTTATTTGAAAATCAGTTAGTCAAACAAAGTTAAATTGATCGTTATCTCGTAAAACACGGAGTTTCCCTGCGTTGCCAACGCTGAGGGCCGCCGCGTCGGCTTATCAATTTTGCTGATCGTTCAACGCGGCGTCCAAAATCATGCAAACGCTGCGTATCGCGAAATTTTCTTAATCTCCCTCTGCGTTACTGCACGCGGCGTATGGAGGGAAATTGGGGAAAACGCGTGGAGTGTACTGTACATCATTTTAACTAGATGGTGGAAACTACACAACATAAATTGTCTCTTGCAGCAAAAATGGCAAATAACGATCAAAGTAACAATGTAGATCATCAATTTAGAAGTTATAAATAAAATGCCTGTCATAATCAATGATGCATAAAACATTTTAGATACCAACAACATATTTACTAGTACTCTACACATTGGATGCATGTCACAGAAACGATTGTGTTTGCAAATTAGTGGTCAGTTTACTCGCAAAGTTAAAACATCTGACGCCATTATAGTTAGAAAATGGGAAAAGACAAACGTGGTTTCATTTACTGTGGAACCATTATTAATCGTCAGGCATTAATTATCATAAATTTCGTCAGTCGACCGATCGGCGAATTTAAGATCCTAACGAACAATCATGCTCTATGTTTGAACAAAAACAAACACTAAGTTGAATATTTTAAAACTTTACCGTAGACATGAGGCATTTAATTCCAACATAATCCATGCACACATTCACTGCTGTTTCGTAATCAAGATTAATCCGGTTTTGACACAACGGGATGTAGATTACACAAGGTACTTAACTGACATGTTACACTTATTTAAACGCGTGTGCAGTAAAGCTGTATCGAATGCGTTGACTTCGTTTATGTAGAATGGTAATGAATTAGCGCTAATTGTTTATAACTTTATTACCCATTAGGTACATTGTGTTTTTCAGGGTTGTTGCATATTAGCCACCACGCAGCAAATGCCGATGAAAGACAATAAACCAAATGAAAAGATGACGATGTGTGATCAACATGCGTATTTATCACAAATTAATAAAGAATATTTTAATTACTGTTTGTTGTTTGATTGTTTGCGTTTAACCACACTTATTACTATTTTATATGTATCCATTTATTAATTTTTAAATTATTGACATTATTGATTTATATACCGGTAGTTTACTTTTTTAAGAACAAACACACACATAGAGTTTATAATTTTAATGTTGATATCAGAATAAAAAAGCATTTTATTTGAAAAAAAACCACTTAACAATCTGATAATATTCTAATAATAGAATAAGACTTATTGGCAATTGGCTTCGTTGTTACAAACACTCGTTAACGGTTATTCGATCCCACTTGTCCGCTAATCATAACAATGAAAGTGTGAATGGCATACATTAAGACGGTCCATTACTATCCCTTGATAACAAAAGACTAGTTAATTGGCATGTGACAAACAGGCCCCACCTCCTGCAGTGATTCTCAAGTGTGTTCCCGCATTCGTACCACGATTTTTCGCAACTGCAATTGATCGCGAATATGTATTACACACATATCGGATATTGACTGACGCATTTTTTTTAAATTCAAAATCAGAAATCGGCGAATTTAAGTGCTGACGAAATTGTCATTTTTATGAAAATGACGAAATTTTGTGCTGTCGAAAATAAATGGTTTCACAGTATATGTTAGTAGGTCTGTGCATAACCAGATGCATATGCACATATTGCTCAATTATGTTTATCATGCTGTACAGTTTACTGAAACAGCATGGATCTTAAATAGAAGACATTGGAAGGTAAATATATTAATATTGATTAGTGTAAGATAAATGCATCAATTTTCATTAATTGTGCTTGTTAAAGCCTTGTTTATATTTATGTATTTTTTTCGACAACTGCCTCTGATGCGCTTAAATGTTTCTTGCAAAACCCGGTAAATATGGAATGGTTTGCCCTTTTTTGCCTGAACTGCATGTGTAAATGCCCTTTTTGAATGTCATGCGCCATGCCCCTTTGCCCCTCTGGGAAAAACACTAAACATATAAACCACATTTTCATGTTATTGTAAAACCTTTCCTGTGTTTTTAACCAGGTTTTCAGAGGAAAAAAATTGTTAGATTGGCGAATGTCGGCGGGCGGGCGGAACAAGCTTGTCCGGGTCATAAATTTGTTCATTGTGAGATTTTAAAATCATTTGGCACATTTGTTAACCATCATTAGACAGTGTGTCGCGCAAAAGAATTACGTCAATATCTCCAATGTCAAGGTCATACTTTGAGTTCAGAGGTAAAAAATGGCCATAAATGAGCTTGTCCGGGCCATAACTATGCCATTCATTGTGAGATTTTAAAATCATTCGGCACATTTGTACACCATCATTGGCCGGTGTGTCGCGCGTAAGAATTACGTCAATATCTACAAGGTCAAGGTCGCCATGACTAAAATAGATTGATTTTGAAATGAGTAACAATGCACATTTTGAGTTGTCTCCCTTTATCAGACTTTTTTCAAATTGAAATCAAGGTCGCCACGAGTAAAAATAGATTGAATTTTACACAAGGGGAGTAACAATGCACATTTTTTTTTCAAATTGAAAACCTGGTTTTGTGACAATTTTTTTTCCTTGTTTTGATAATATCTTAGTAAGAATTTTATTATCTTCTATTTAATTAAGTAAAGATATAGTGAAAGGCAAACCAGATTTTCAAACTTGTATCCACTAATAGGACTTTCATACTGCCAATTTTTGAAATCTGCCATGAATACACGTTAAAACCAAACAATACTTCATCCTCAATAATTATTAAGGGTATCACGTTTAAAGCGGGTATATACGATTTTTATATGTGCTGAATTGTAAAATATTGATAAAAATATGTTATAATAACACACAATATGCAAGAAAAATGATACATTTAAGACGAATTTCATAAAATACAGCAAATACAAATTAGCGCCCCGAGCCGATTGTGACGAAGATAATTCGTTATTATTTTCATACAATAACCGATGCATTCGTCTTTTTAGTAAGTGTTCGTGTGTCGTATGAATCGATATCGCTGCAGGAATTTCAAATGAACCGTTAAACTAAATTTAGATTCACATCGTACATGCATGATATACATGCTGGCGAATTCGGCTGTACAGCCTTTTTCGATTTCAGAATTAAATATCTGGCTTATTTAGTATTTTTCGACACATGTTCTTCTTAACTTTTATTTTAGTTTATATTGAAATATATGTATAATAAGTTTTTACACATTTTATATTAATAAATAAATATTTGACAAGATCGTATATACCCGCTTTAAACGGTCGCATTTCTTGTTTTGCTCAAAAACGTTTACAAAAACAGTAAACAACAGTCAATATCAATATAATAAATATTGGGGTGCAAATACCATGGCCGACTAGCCACACGAAGTATAACGATGACAAACTGCGGTCTGAGGGTACTTGCGGTAATTCAAGGCACTACCGAAAATTCCGCAGTAATTTATTTCTGATTGGTTAGCGGATGGCACGGACATGACCGGAAACTAGAGGAAAATATTCGCTGCTTTCCGAAAATCTACAACTTGACAACGAAACAGTGCATATGCCGCCACCTTGAAATATTTTAAGTGATTGATTTGCAAAGTAAAGCACTGCGGTAGCATGTTGAAAAGCAATATTTTAACCAAATTATATATTGATTATGTTTTTGTTAGTTAACTGGCTTTTTAGCTCACCTGAGCGATAGCTCGAGGTGAGCTATTGTGATCACTCAGCGTCCGGCGTCCGTCCGTCCGTCTGTAAACAATTTTTATAAACATCTTCTTCTACTAAACCATTGAGCCAATTTCAACTAAATTTCATGTGGAGCATCCCTAGGTCATGGGACAAAAGAATTGTTAAAAAAAATTTGATCACATAACCAAGATGGCCGCCATGACCATATATGGTAAAAACCTTAAAAAATCTTCTTGTCAGAAACCGCTACGGTTTATGTATGTTCTTTTTATTACAGATTTGCCTCCCTTTAATTCATTCAAAATCTCATTTTACAGCAGAGATTCCAAATCTGACCTGTAAATGAGCCCCATATTTACTGCTGGTGCTATGTTACCTTTTCCCATTTGATCATTCTTAAGTATTGGTCTTGTAATGCTGCTACTGCTACTGCTACTACTACTACTACTACTACTACTACTACTACTACTACTACTACTACTACTACTACTACTACTATTACTACTTCTACTACTACTACTACTACTACTTCTACTACCACTACTTCTACTACTACTACTACTACTACTACTACTACTACTACTACTACTACAAGTACTACTACTACTAGTACTACTACCACCACCACCACCACCACAACCACCACCACGTCTACTATTACTACTTCTACTACTACTGCCACTACTACTACTACTTTTACCACTACTACTACTACTACTACTACTACCACTACTACTACTACTACTACTACTACTACTACTTCTACTACTACTTCTACTACTACTACTACTACTACTTCTACTACTACTACTACTACTACTACTACTACTACTACTACTACTACTACTACAACTACTATTACTACTACTACTACTACTACTACTACTACTACTACTACTACTACTACTACTACTACTACTACACCACCACCACCATTCACAGTGACAAAAAACGTATTCACACAATGGCTGCTACTACAACTTATAGCCCATATAGGGGGGCATGCATGTTTTACAAACAGCCCTTGTTTCTATGGGATTTTAACCACAACTGTTCATGTTTATCTCCGACACATATTTTTAGGTCACCTGTCATGAAGTGACACGGTGAGCTTATGTGATCGTGTGATGTCCGGCGTCCGTTGTGCGTGCCTGCGTGTGTCCGTGCGTCCGTCCGTCAACAATTTGTTTGTGTAGACAGTAGAGGTCACAGTTTGCATCCAATCTTGATGAAATTTGGTCAAAATGTTTATCTTGATGAAATCCGGTTTGGGATTGTATTTGGGTCATCTGGGGTCAAAAACAAGGTCACTAGGTCAAATAATAGAACAACCTTCTGTAGACAATAGAGGTCACAGTTTTCATCCAATCTTTATGAAATTTGGTCAGAATGTTTATCTTTATGAAATCTGGGTTGGGATTTTATTTGGGTCATCTGGGGTCAAAAACTAGGTCACTAGGTCAAATAATAGAAAAACCTTGTGTAGACATTAGAGATCACAGTTTTCATTCAACCTTTATGAAATTTGGTCAGAATTCTTGATGAAATCTGGGTGGGATTGTATTTGGGTCATCTGGGGTAAAAAATCTAGGTCAAATAAATAGAAAAACCTTGTGTTGACAATAGAGGTCACAGTTTTCATCCAATATTTATGAACTGTGGTCAGAATGTTTATCTTGATGAAATCTGGATTGGGATTGTATTTGGGTCATCTAGAGTCAGGAACTAGGTCACTAGGTCAAATCATAGAAAAACATTGTGTAGACAATAGAGGTCATAGTTTTCATCTGATCTTAATGAGTCAGGTGAGCGATTCAGGGCCATCATGGCCCTCTTGTCATTTTCTGCAGTCAAACGATATGCACAGTGTATTTCATGTGTGAAATACGTAAACAAAATTTGGAGTGTCGTTTTCAGATACAGTATTTTTTGTCGATTTTAAATTATTTTTAACATTCTTTAAATTGTTTTTATTGACTGACAAATACTTATGTGGTGATACGGATGGTCTGGTTTATAATATTTTATGGTTTTAATATGACGTCATTGTGCATATGGTATATGCACTGAATATACATGTAACTTACAGAAATAACTACTACTTTCAGTTTGAAAGTGTGATTGTACTGATGCTTTTAAAACAGACATAGGGATATCGTTTAAATGGTAATGTTTCGTTTATTTCATTTCGTTCAATGTTTACAAAATTCTGTTAATGTGATACCCTTAATAATTATTTCTTGAAAGCATTTCATTTTCCCCTCAAAATTGATCTTTAACCTAGACATTGCTTATCTTGGCCATGTGTAAGCAGATTAATTAATCACCGTCATGTGACAAAAAGTATCAGAACCAGCAGGCTAGTTCCTCAGTTGATATAGTGCTGGACAACAAATCAAAGCCCGGCCACACAATGCATGAGGAAATAGATCATTAATTTATTTCTGTATCCATTCTCCTATTACCTCTGATTCAAGTTTTTAGGGTAGTTGTCTGTTATTGGCAAAAGTTGATTTACTTAACCAGGAGTTTCACTGGCCCCAAAAAAGTTGTCGCCACGTTTTCGCGTCGTGAAAACTGTCAGTTATTCCAACCTTATTAATAAGAACTATCATTCGAAGAAACTTTACTTCATTAATGTCATTGACTATATTATCACTTTAAACAGTATGTTATTACATAAAAAACAATAAGTACCTTCATAAGTCTTAATAAGCTTTATTGTATATAAATAACATTTTTTTTTCAACTTGATAAACAACACAGATAACCAAAATAATATAATAATGTTAACATCAATGTAAACAGAATGTTGCATAAATGTTTCAAAATTAATTATTTAAACATAGAATCACGCCAATTTACATCATTTGAAAGGGAAAAAGAAATATAAAACATCAGAAAATAAAGCATCTCACTTCAAATTGTTATATATGGTCATTTGGACATGATATAAATCAGCTTCTGTTGTTAAAACGATTTTCTGTTAGTGGTGGATGATTTCAAGGTTCAATTAAATTAATGTTTTTCAGACCTATTTCTGACAGAAAGGCCCAGATAATTGCAATTTAACACTGGGAAACCTGTCTGCGCAGGATAAGTGTGATTAAACAAACCACCATAGTTTGATCGAAGTACTGCCAAATATGGTGGAAATAGTGTGAACAATCGAAATAAACAAACACAGACAAACAAATCCAAATACAATTTTTTTTTTCAGATTCTGGCAACCTATTTCCTGGTAATCAGAATACCCCTGCAGAAAACATTCAGTTGAATCAGTACAACCACTATGCATTGGAGTGCAAAAACAAGCCTTCCAG
Organism: Dreissena polymorpha; assembly: GCF_020536995.1. NCBI lineage: Eukaryota > Metazoa > Mollusca > Bivalvia > Myida > Dreissenidae > Dreissena > Dreissena polymorpha. The sequence continues at coordinate 52,331,537 of NC_068368.1, read as the reverse complement.
CATGCCCCCGCTTGAGATATCATGGGAAAATGGCACTATGGTAAGCTATGGATCCTTCCATGCCATTCACTGCATTTTGGAAAAGAACTTGTTCATAAATTGGACTTTCACAGGAGTGTGAAAATTCTAAAAAAAAGTTTTTCCATGGACAAGGTTGTTGTACAATCCTGCTTTACCGCAAGTAACATAAAGGATTTCAAACAAACGTATAGCTGTTATTTGTGATATTTTTTAGGTAATTTATAAATCATGAAAATTTGTATTTAAATTCATACAAATTTAATACTAACTTTTACATTAACCCGTGATCAGCAAGGTAACATCCTCTTATGAAATCCCCTCTGGTTACACTGAACTCTAATAGGATATTGTTTTTCCTACTTCTTCTAGAGTAAATTTATTTTGGCAGCAAGGCAGAGCATTAATACAGTAGAATTGCAATATCTCGAGCTGGCGATTTCTCGAAAACTGGCGATTACTCGAGCATTAAAAGAAGTCCCTAGCACTTTCCTTTAATTTCTATATAAAAATACCCGCAATAACTCAAACATGTGATTTTCGATAACTCGAGGATGTGTGACGGTCCCTGAAAGGCATTTCACACCTTATTAACTGGCAATTATTCGAGGACACTTTCTCGTCTGGTCGGTGCTAAAAATATTCGAGTTGTGAAAACAGCGCAATCAAGCAGACAAAAGACGCTCGATTAAGTGTGAAGTTAGTTGCAGTTTGAGAACCACTGCAAAGTGTCATCCTTTGAGAAACACTGCAAATTGCCTCCGAAGCTCTAGATGTAGTACGCCGATTCTTTCAAGCAACGCCTAACACAGACCGGGAACTACAGATGCTCTGCTTGCTGTCGCGAAACGTCTACCGCCATCAGTTCCGGGAAGCAAATGGGTTGCGTAAATCTTTAATCCTAGACTTTGCGCAACAAGAGTCTGACTTAATGAACATAAAATACAAAGTGTGTAGTGATAATGTTGTTTTTAACCAGGTTTTCCGAAGGAAAAAACTGGTTATTAGATTGGCGAATGCGGGCGGGCTGGCTGGCTGGCTGGCTGGCGGGCTGGCGGAACAAGCTTGTCCGGGCCATAACTATGTCGTTCATTGTCAGATTTTAAAATCATTTGGCACATTTGTTCACCATCATTGGACGGTGTGTCGCGCGAAATAATTACGTCGATATCTCCAAGGTCAAGGTCACACTTCGAGTTCAAAGGTAAAAAATGGCCATTAATGAGCTTGTCCGAGCCATAACTATGTCGTTCATTGTCAGATTTTAAAATCATTTGGCACATTTGTTCACCATCATTGGACGGTGTGTCGCGCAAAATAATTACGTCGATATCTCCAAGGTCAAGGTCACACTTTGAGTTCAAAGGTCAAAAATGGCCATAAATGAGCTTGTCCTGGCCATAACTATGTCATTCATTGTGAGATTTTAAAATCATTTGGCACATTTGTTCACCATCATGGGACGGTGTGTCGCACGAAAGAATCACGTCAATGTCTCCAATGTCAAGGTCGCCACGACTAAAAATAGATTTTTTTTAAAAACAAACTTACAAAGGGGGTTAATTTTGTTTGTTCATTTCAAAAGTTCAGTTTGAGTTTTCTGCCTTTATCAGATTTTTTTTTCACAATGAAAACCTGGTTTTGTGACAATTTTGTCCCTTGTTAGTGTGTTTTTTTCATGCGCATGTACGTACCTTGTGTGCTTTTTTAATATGCTACATGAACATTGAATATTGATATAATATTTGTTATTATATATGTGTTTTGTGTGTATGTTGAATTAATTAAACGAATTTACGATCATCCTTGTTGTTTTGTTTATTATACTTTAACCTTAAGCGGTTTTTACAAAGCCTTTTTTTCTCTAGCACCATCTTACATGTAAATAAAGCGTTTGCGGTCAGAAATTGAGCATCATCAACAGAGACAGTCAAAACAAATAATACCATGGATACCTCGAAACCTGGGATTACTCAAGCATGGAGGTCAGTCCAGTGCTTCCTCGAGTTATCGCAGTTTTACTGTACTTAATTACAGGACCACATGTTGGCCCCAAAATAGTTATTTAAGGGAGGACATTGTTATAGACTTCATTTAAGGCTAGCATCAAAATTGTTTTTAGAGTAATTTTATTAATTTATAATGTATTAGTCTTATATACTTAAAGATCACTGTGTGCTTTATACTTACAGAATTCTCTTACTTTCACTATGACAGAGGAGGTCCAACCATCCAACCGTCTTGTTATGCAACCAGATGGTATGTCAAATATGTTTTTCTTACCTTTACAAAATTGTAGAATTTGCATTTGACTTATTAGGAACTTTTTAACCGATTATACAATTGATTTGTAGAATGTGATTTCCAAGTGCTTTACTTTGAAAGTCTTGAGCTTTTTAGACATCAAATGAACAATGCCAATAAAATCACGTGAAGGGCCAAACAAATTAATTTCAAAGTTTTATGTTTGATTTTTTTTAATGTAAGCTATATATAAGTGGTGAATGGAGTTCCTTAATAAATGATATGAATAAATTACTCCAGCTCTGCCCTTAATTCAACAAGCTCTTTTAAGGTTTATAATACAATGCTTTCGAAAATGTCACTTATATTTAAATTTATTTGTAGTATTTTTTAAGCATCACTTGTGTATATCATCACATGTAAAGCATCTGAACTTTGTTATACAAAAGTTCACATGAGTTTTGTTTGTTATTTGGAAAGAAGCATGCGGTGGTGTTTATGACTTCAAATTAATAATTTAATGGAGTTATCCTTAAACAATGGCAGGGGAAAGTAAAATGTGTGTGGCAAAGCCCAGTTCTTAGTGTTGTACAAACCACATTTTCACATATGTTTTTTCACTGAGTAGTGTATGTCTAATGTGCTTACTTTTTTTTTAGGTACCCTTCATTTTCTGTGGTTGACTTCCGCAGATAGCCAATACTTTCGTTGTGTTGGGACCAACAAAATCAACGGAGTTACTGTGTCAAACCCACAGATCCTGAAGCTGAATGTTGCAACAGGTAAAGTTATCCATTTTCAGTTAAGGTTTTGAATATATTGTTAAGTGAATTTCATATATATGTTTCTTAATAGTTTTTAGTTGCATGAAAATGCTATACCTTTTTTAGACGTTATTCCATTTTCATGCAGAATCAAACCCTAAATTGTATTGGTGCACTTGTTTGCATAAATTGTGACAAGAGATTGATTTTTATCAAGGACCAAGACATAGGTTGAAGGCATGAGGCACTTTAAACTGTTTGTCGTTCTCTCTTCATACAGACATGGCGAAAGACTGTTTCAATTTGTTTGCCAGACTGGCCTACGAGGAGAAATAATTTACAGGCCAGTTGTTAATTTCACAGGCCTCAATTATAACATGAGTGTTTAATCCTGGAGGGACATTGCATAGTAAATTCAAAAATTAAAAGTTAACGTGGTTGATTTATAAAAGGGCTAAAAAAGTGAGAACAGCTGATGTGAAGATTAAATTAAGTGTATTTTTAAGTTTGGGAAAGATATGTACACATATAAACGTACATAATTGCGTTTTATTGATGTATTTTACACAGATTTATTAATATATTAAATACGTTAACCTTTTATTATCTCCCATTTCACTAACATGCCATAACAGTAAACTTTATAGAGTGACCAACATTATAAAGCAGAATATGCACATGAATCTGATTATACACAGATCAACGAACATATAAATCCAATCATGTTTGTCTGTTTCCATTTTTGAACGACAATATTGTTAGATTTCTTTTTGCGAGTAGAATGAACTCCAAATTATGAACATTAATTCTGTGACATTCATAAATTTCTAATGACAATGTGTTAATTCTATCTAAAACGTATTCTCCATCATTCAATGACAAACACTTTTCATTAATCTATGCTTATTATATGATGTCCATCGATAATTTGATTTTAAATAGTCGTTTTCACTGAGCATCGTTACTTCTTTTTATTGTCCGCCATCTTGGAATATTTGCAACACGCCTGCAAAAAAAAAAATTGTACAGATGTCCGACTCCTTTTGCGACCATGTGAAATTATGTTTGTTAAATTAATTCACAGGCTAATCAGGATGAGACTTTCCACTTTTATATTTTTATGCTCCTGGTAGGGTGGCATAAAGGTGTTGAAACGTCCGCCAGTCTGTCCGTCTGACAAAAACTTTAGCATTGGCCATAACTTTTGCAATATTGAGAAAGCAACTTGATATTTGGCATGCATGTGTATCTCATGAAGTTGCATATTTTTGAGTGGTGAAAGGTCAAGGTTATCCTTCAAGGTCATTAGTAATAAAATACAATACAAGGGAAGTAATAAGCTTTAAAAGGGAGATAAGTTCTAAGCCTGCCAAATTATGTATTGAAATTTTATTTCAAAGCGGCGCAATAGGGGGCATTGTATTTCTGACAAATACATCTCTTGTTCATTTAAAGAAAGTCACTTCTTAGCAAAAATTAAGTTTAGGTGGAAAGTGTCGTCCCTGATAAGCCTGTGGGGACTGCACAGAATAATCAGGGATGACTTAACGCACATGCTTTACACCCCTTTTCACAGAGCACGGCTCAAATATATTTTTTTAGGGTGAACATATCACTTCAGGCCTAAAAGTACAATTTTGGGACATAAATTCCGTTTGTATGTCCGCTGATTATAGTCCTGTTTTCTGGAACATTGGTGACGCCAGTTCTAACTTTGTTACAGGTCAAGATAATAACCGTGCCCCAGAGATTAAGTATAATGATGATGTTACAGTGATGGCTGGGGAGGATGCTGTACTCACATGTATCTTCTCCTATTACACAAAGACAGGGTAAGCTTTGTTTACAGGTTAACTTATAGTTTCATCCTTTGCCCCTCCCTCCCTCCACTCTCCCACACCTATTCTCAGTTTTAGGTGTTTTTGCTGCTGTGTATTTGCTCCCTGCTTTGGATATATTTTGGACACAGTCTAGTTATCTAGTGAAGAATGATTGAAGATATGACCTTCCTAAAAAAAATTCATTTAGAAAACCGACTCCCCTTATATGTCTCTATAAAAATGTTTTTTTGGTCAGGATTAAAAACAAAAAATTATGTGCAAGCTCTTCAATTGCATTCATCAAAACCATTTGCGTTTACTGTAATTATTTACTGTAAAATATAGAAACAAACAATATTTAAATCATACAGGGTCTGAAAAGTAAGAGACAAAAAGTACAGGTGTCTGAAATTTAGAGAAACTCTAAAAATAATGCATTGACAAAAGGATATGTGTATGCAATGTGTATGGCGTCATTGAATTGGAGCATGTGTTTGTAAAATAATAGGCAGTACAGCATAAATTACTTTGATTTATGTTTTGCTTTACGTTGTAGGGTGAAACCATTGTCTCTGCAACATAGTTATTCACCTAATAATGCAAATGAAATGGCCTGTTGCCTTCAGGCATTTGTCTGCCAGGTTTTATGATCTTAATCTGGTTGTAAAAATGCATGATCCAAGGGTCATCAGATAAGCCCACCAGGGCAGCATTCTTGTAAAATATCATAAAAAATGTTGGATTATTAAGAGTCATTAATTACCAACAAGAACCTGTATGTCCGAAAATGTAGAGTCACAAATATAATTATTTTGGATCAAACTTGGGTGTGTTCATAAAACACAATGTCTGGAAACTTAAAGATTAATTGCGGTACACAATTTCAGAGAGACTTTAAAACGGGCCTTTTCACGTTGTGGTAAACAGACAAAATAAAAAATGTTTCAGATTCGCAATGTTGAGTCACAAATATAATTATTTTGGATCAAACTGGGTGTGTTCATAAAACACAATGTCTGGAAACTTATAGATTAATTACGGTACACAATTTTAATAGCTTAAATACGTTACCTGCTATCTAGATAGCTACTTACTCCAAAGGATCGTATTTTATCCGGAAGCTTTCTGTCGGAATCCCACACTTGTCATAAACCTGTCTAGGTCGGAACGGTCACATAGTGCAGTGCAACCAAAAACGGGATATTACCCAGAATCAATCACTCTTATTCCGGATGCGATATACAAGGCCGACATTTTTGTTGTTTACTTAATTGTTGCTCTGTTTCGCTGGATTCTTCTGTTTTACAGAACTAGAGAAGTTTTGAATTGTGTTTTAAAATATTCTCCGTTATTATCCGATTATTTCTGTATTGTTTTGTGATTTTGTTTGTTTGTTTAAGGCAAATGCCTCAAACACGTGGTGCGTGTGGCCACATTAGAGCAGCTTGGGATAACCATGACAGCTGCCTTTCGTGTGCCGGATGCAACCAGGACAACTGCTGCCCTTTCTGTTTGAATTGGTCAGAAGAAACCTGGGCCATCAAGCGTAGACCATTCAAGAGCCAGAAAAGCAACATGCGTGGCTCAGGTTAAAGTCGGGAAAGTTCAGCTAGCCATGACTTTTCCCCACACGACCTCGACCACATGCCATCAGGAGATGCCATGCATCGGTCCTTGCCTGGTGTCAAAATTTGACCGGTCCGTTCATCGGGAACGACCAGTTGACCGGTCCGGAGACTTCACCGGTCACTGGTCACCGGTCAACATTGACCGGTCCGGTCACCGGTCATGCTATGACCGGTGTCGTCACCGGTCAACCGGTCACTGACTGGTCCGGTCACCGGTCATGCTATGACAGGTCCGATCACCGGTCATTGACCGGTCACCGGTCACTGACTGCTTCTGTCACCGGTCATGTAATGACCGATCCAGTCACCGGGTACCGGTCTGTGCCACAGACCGTTCCAGTCACCGTAGATGTTGACACTACCTTGTCAGTACTCCACAAAGGTAGACGCAGTCGCGTTTCTACTGTGAGTCACAGACGTAAACGCGTAGTGTCTGATGTTTCCGGCTACTCCTCCACCTCGGGCTCGTCATTGTATGACTCATCGTCTTCTTCAACTAGCCCTCATCATTATCGGAGTGGACGTCGTTCATGCTCACCGAGTGTTTCTCGGCATAGATTTTCTTGTAAAGAGCGATCACGCCAGCGCTCTGGGAGACGTTCCATCAGGAAACATCATTCCCAGCGCCGCCGAACAGTGTCTCGGCATCGCAGGGATAAGGGACATAAACCTTCCTCTATTAGGCGCTCTCGGACCCCTAGATCCCCTAGGCGATCCTTCTCTGAGGAATCTAGTGACACCCTTCCACGTGTGTCGGCCTCTATTTTGGCCTCAACACACACTTTAGCTGTTCCTACAACCACTGGGCATAATTTGTATTCTAACACTAGTTCGCATACATATCAGGCTCCAGGTACAGGGGTTTACCTAACCACTTCGGCTGCCTTTCCAGCCCCACGGGTCTCTTCCACATTGCATAGAAGTATACCCCGGGCTGCCGCTACACCATCAAATCCCAATACTTTTTGGATCCAACAGTCGCTGGGAATCTTTGTCCCTTTTTCGACTGATCCTTTACCAGCGACCGCTGGTATTCAAAGTGAGTCTGCTGACTTGATCACTGATCGACCTAACTCACCAGCTATATCTTTGATGGTGCCAGAAAACGATCCTCTCATGATAGAAGCGGATGAATCTAGTATTCCTACTTCTGTATCCACCGGTTTCAATCAATCCAATGCTCTCGCAGACGGTTCGATTGAGGCGGGTTTGGAGTCTAATGAGGCCGAACCTTATTATTTGGACTCTATCAATCAGGTTTACGAACTAATGTTCCATACCTTAGATGAGGACTTCTGCCCCGCCCTTCCTTGTCTCTTACAGGATCTGCTGTTACCGTTGCAGAACAGGTAGCCCGCAGACGGGAGCCGGGCAGGATAAGTAAGGCGACTTCCGGAGTGGATCTCCGCCTTCTTATTGGCTCTTCCACAATGGCTGTATTCCAGTCACTTGAGCCAGCCAATAAACCTTCGCCATCTCCATGGAAAGCCCCTAAGGAGCTGACGGAGCCTTAACAGATTGACGGCGGTAAAAGTTATAAGGCCCCGGTACCCGACCCTTCTACCGGTTTGGACCTTTCCAAACTTCCGGTTCCTGATGCTGACATTAGTAAGCTGTCCCTTACAATGCCTTCCTCATCTACCCATACAGCAGTCCCTCTTTCCCTGTTGGAAAATTGGGAGCTGAGAGAACGCCGTTCCATAGGTCTGGCTAACCAGCTAGATCTTATGGCAGCCACAGCCTTAGACATGATTTGGGAGCTCTCTGATTCAATCCCAGAGGAGCTCCATGCCTTGTTGATACACCTTTCACGTACTACGCAGTGTTTAACACACAATGCTGCGTTGTCAATGTCTGAGATGTTAAGGCTTCAGAGAGACCTCATCCTCTCTTCCTTGCCCAATAATTTCCTTTTGGAAACATGCGTAAACTCCCTTCAAACTGCTCCTTTAACAGCAGATTCTCTTTTCGGAGGGAGGATACAGGCGGCACTTATTGCTGATCGTGAAGATCAGATAATGCCTCCTTAGCTAGGAGCAACTCTGGCCAGCGCCCTGTGGTTTTTAAGCGCCCTGCTTCTAAGCCCCCAGGAGCCCCACCGGCCAAGAACACTAAAAGGGACAGTTTCCCCAAAAAGCGTCCTTCTGCTCCAGGTCAGCCCACACATAGGCCTTCTTTTCAAAACAGAACATCTTCCTATCGGAAGCCGTCTGTAAGCCAAAATTGGAGTAAGGGCAAACCCAATGCGGACAAGAAGTCATTTAATCCTTCTTCCAGCAAGGGTGGACCTCCAAAAGGTCAGCCCTAGGTCAAACCCGTTTCTACCGCCACAACCTCCAATGTCAGAGGTACCAGTCGGGGCCAGACTTATGCACTTCGCAAATCAATGGCTCCAAATAACTTCGGACGCGTGGGTTCATTCTCTTGTCACACAAGGCCTCACTTTTCAATTCGAAAAAAGGCCCCCACTCTCTCGCGTCCCAATCGATCTGGTATCTCCGCATCCACAACTTCCAGACTCCATTCTCGGACTCCTGGAAAAACAGGCGGTAGAAAGGGTTCACGACCCTTGTTCTCCAGGATTTTACAGTCGCCTTTTCCTTGTTCAAAAGAAAAGCGGCTCCTGGAGACCAGTCATAGACTTAAAAGTGTTCAACACGTTTCTAGTCAAACCTACTTTCAAGATGGAGACTCCTGCCTTCATTCGGCGCTCCATCAAACCCATGCAATGGGGGGTTTCCTTGGACCTGGAAGATGCATACTTCCATGTTCCTATCCATCCCAACTACCGGAAGTACCTGCGCTTCTCCTTTCGAGGCCAGGTCAACCAGTTTCGGGCGATGCCCTTTGGATTGGCCACAGCTCCACGAGTTTTCACCAAACTCATGGCCGCAGTGAGCGCACATCTCCGATTACACGGGGTTCAACTGCTTCAGTATTTCGACGATTGGCTCTTACACCAGCTCGATCGTCAACTGCTTCTGCTACACCTAGAGTTCTCTTGGAAGGAGCTCCTCTCTTTAGGACTCCTTCTCAATGTAGCCAAGTCAGACCTTATTCCCTCTCAGGATTTCATATTCGTGGGAATGAATTTTCTGACCCACATCAATCGGGTCAGGGTATCACCGCAACGTATATCAGACCTCCTTTTGAAGGTCAGATGGGTGCTGTCCCAATCTCATATCACAGCTCAAGATTTCCTCTCACTCAACGGTATCCTGAGCTCTGTAGCAGACTTCGTGCAGTTGGGACGTCTCTTCCTACGTCCTCTTCAGCACTATCTCTCAGCTCAATGGAAATGGTCTCCAGACAATCTGCTAACACAGATTCCCATCCTTCCGTCCTTAGTCCCTCACCTTCTATGGTGGCTAGACGAGGAGACCCTGTTGGCAGGAGTACCGCTGCTTCCCCCGCAACCGTCTTTACATCTCATAACGGATGCGAGCATGGAAGGTTGGGGCGCTCACCTGGAACCCCGCAGCCTGACATCAGGATTGTGGTCTCCTCAGGAGTCTCACCTGCACATAAACAATCTCGAAATGCGAGCAGTCTTTCTAGCTGTTTCTCAATTCCAATCACATCTTCGGGACTCCTGTGTGATTGTATCGACAGACAACACATCAGTCGTGGCTTACATCCAGAAACAGGGAGGTACACACTCTCACTCCCTGTATCTGGAACCAAGGAACTTACTTGTTCTTTGCAAGAGCCTCAACGTCTCTCTCTTGTCCAAACACATACCAGGTCGTCTCAGCGCCCTGGCGGACGGTTTGTCTCGCAAACACCAGTTACTTCCATCGGAGTGGACACTTCATCAGGAAGTGGCCAATCAGATTTTCCTCACATTCGGTTATCCACTGGTCGACCTGTTTGAGACCAGAGACAACCACAGACTTCCTCTGTATGTGAGTCCAGTGTACGAACCAGCAGCATGGGCGTTAGACGCGCTTTCGTTCGATTGGGATCAACTGGACGCTTACGCTTATCCCCCACCCATTCTAATTCCCCAAATCTTAGGGAAAATCAGTGTGAGCTCTTGCCATATCCTCCTGATAGCCCCTTGGTGGCCCAGGAGATCCTGGTTCAACGACCTCGGTCTCCTGTGCAATTTTCCCAGGGAACTCCCGCACAGATCAGATCTCCTATCTCAGAGAGGCAGACTTCACGTGGATCCATACATGTTCCACTTACACGTCTGGCTGTTATCAGGCAATCCCTGCAGAAGAAACGAATTTTCTGTCAGGGCTTCAACGCTCGTTGCCTCTGCAAGGAGAAAGTCCACCAGAGCAGTCTATTATGCTTGCTGGAAACTCTTCTCTAATTTGTGTGTTCAAGGGAAAATTGATCCCCTCAATCCCTCTGCTAGACGCATAGCGGATTTTCTAATCTATCTCTTTGATGATAAGAAACTTTCTCTTAGCTCCATCAAACCATACAGATCTATGCTTTCGCATACCTTGGCTTTTCGTAAGTCATCACAAGTCTGTGCTGACCCAGCCATTTTGGAACTGATCCGAGCCATGGAACTTAAACGTCCTGTGTCTCATTCTCTTACCCCCAAATGGGATTTGGCTTGTGTTCTTGGATGGCTTACTAAAGCTCCCTATGAACCCCTTAATCAGGCTTCTTTACAGTTCCTAACCTGGAAGACCGTTTTCCTTCTTACCATGGCTTCATCCAAACGTAGAAGTGAAATTCATGCTCTTTCTATCGGAGATAGCCATCTTCGTTTTGATTCCTCCGATGACTCCGTCACTTTGTTGTGTCAGCCAGGATTCCTTGCTAAAAATCAACTCCCCTCAATGGCTTCTAAACCCTTCAAGGTCCCAAGTCTTTCTAGAACTTGTGGAAATGAAGATGAAGATAGACCTATGCCCTGTCAGGTCTGTGAAGTTCTATCTTAGTAGAGTTAAGTCTATTGTAGGTTCTCGCAAGAGACTCTTCATTCCCTTAAAAGGGGGGGGGGGCGATGTGTCTGCGGCTTCTATTTCCCGTTGGGTAGCCTAGACAATAAGAAAGGCTTACTCTTCTCTTTCATCAAGGGATTCATCCCTTTTTAAGATTAGACCGCATGAATTACGAGCAATGTCGGCTTCGTGGGGGTATATTAATCATACCCCACTCTCTGACGTGCTTCAAGCTGCTTTCTGGAGGAATCAGACCACCTTTTCATCTTTTTATCTTCATTCTCTGGAGTGCCAACAGGACAACTTGTATCTGTTGGGCCCCCTTGTGGTTGCACAAACGGTAGTATCTTCTACGGCATAGGTATATTATGCTTATCCGTGAATTAAGTTAAGCTAGTACTAACGAAGATTAGCTGAGAACCCAAGATATGGGTTCCGCTGTGATGGGGAGCTATTCGCGAACCGTTCCGCCGCAGCGGCAAAATCAGCTATCTAAATAGCAGGTAACATATTTAAGCTATTAAAACAAATTTTTATAGTAAAATTCATTTTAATTAGTAAATACTTACCTGCTATCGTTGAGTCCCACCTCCCACCCCGCTCTTCGTATAATATTTTCATATTGTTTATTGGAATAAGAGTGATGGATTCTGGGTAATATCCCGTTTTTGGTTGCACTGCACTATGTGACCGTTCCAACCTAGATGGGTTTATGACAAGTGTGGGATTCGGACAGAAAGCTTCCGGATAAAATACGATCCTTCGGAGTAAGTAGCTATCTAGATAGCAGGTAAGTATTTACTAATTAAAATGAGTTTTATTATAAAAATTTGTTTCAGAGAGACTATAAAGGGGCCTTCTCACGTTGTGGTAAACAGACAAAATAAAAAAAATGTTTCAGATTCGCAAATGTTTGTGGTAGTTATGATGAAACAGTAATACTGAACATTTACCATGCTCCAAAATATCCATTATATGCATCTTTTGACAATTTAAAAACCTGAAAATTATAAAGCATTGCAATGTGAAACGATTTAATAATGGGGAGAGTTCTGTTGTTGTTGTTATATTTTGTGATACTCTGAGGATTGCTTTTATAAAGATTTAAGTATAAAATACATCACATGTTGTATGAGCACGGAAGGCCGAATGGTCTAAGTGATAGACTTCTTCTCCTAAGTGATAGATTTTTACTCCAAAGGTCAGTGGTTTGAGCACAGTTGAGGGTTACTTTTTATGCCCTCGGTAGGGTGGCATATAGCAGTTGAACTGTCAGTCCGTCTGTCTGTCCGTCCGAAAACTTTAACCTTGGCCATAACTTTTGCAATATTGAAGATAGCAACTTGATATTTGGCATGTATGTGTATTTCATGAAGCTGCACATTTTGAGTGGTGAATGGTCAAGGTCATTCTTCAAGGTCAAAGGTCAAAAAACAAAATCCAAGAAAAGTGACAAGCTTTAAAGGGAGATAATTTATATTTTATATCATTTGGCAGGTACAGATCATTTTCACAAGGGAAGTAATATTTTTTTAAAGGATATGATCTGAAACAAATTTTAAGGTCAATGTTATCCTTCACGGTCAAACGTAAAAAAAAACAATCCAAGGGAAGTAATAAGCTATAAAAGGGATATAATTTCTAAACCTGCCAAATGATATATTTAAATTTTATTTCAAAGTGGCGCTATAGGGGGCATTGTGTTTCTTTCAAACACATCTCTTGTTTTTTATGCCCCCTGATCGAAAGATCGGGGGCATACTGTTTTTGGCTTGTCTGTCTGTCTGTCATTCGTTCATTCATTGTGTGTGTCCAAAAACTATAACCTTAGTTTAGGTTTTGCAATAACTTTTGCATTATTGAATATAGCAACTTGATATTTGGCATGCATGTGTATCTCATAGAGCTACGCATTTTGAGTGGTGAAAGGTCATCATCCTTTAAGGTCAAAGGTCTAATATATGGCTTCAAAGCGGCGCAATAGGGGGCATTGTGTTTCTGACAAACACATCTCTTGTTCTTTCTTCAATTTTATTCTTGTTTTTTACTGGGGCTCTTAAGATCGGATGTTTACAGTTATCAATATTAAGCATTTAATGACAATCTTCAATACATGCCAAAATCTGTGAAAAGGCCCCTTTAAGTATAGGCTGGATGCGTGATGACCAGTTTTTGATGAGGCACATTTCAATTGTGTCAGAGAAACTTTAAGTATATACTTGACACGTGGCGACCAGTTTTTAATGAGGCACATTTCCATTGTGTCAGAGAAACTTAAAGTATAGACTGGACACATGACAACCAGTTTTTGATAAGGCACATTTCAATTGTTTCAGGTAAACTTTAAGTATAGACTGGACACATGACAACCAGTTTTTGATAAGGCTCATTTCAATTGTTTCAGAGAAACTATAAGTATAGACTGGACACATGCCAACCAGTTTTTGATGAGGCTTATTTCAATTGTTTCAGAGAAACTTTAAGGATAGACTGGACGTTTAACAACCAGAACTTGGGTTCCGGAACGAAGTTGACACTGCCCAAGGTCAAGGTTCCCGATGACAAGCAGAGTCAGGCGGGAGAGTACATGTGTGAGGCCCACCTTGTGGGAGTGCAGCCTGTACGAGCCAAAGTCATCCTGAAAATCACATGTAAGTAGGCCAGCTTACTGTTAAATCTTTATTTGTTTGTTGAACATGAATTTTCATTGATTGTATGGGTGTCCATTCCACAAATTTGAGATCCCTTTTCTTTTTAGCTCACCTGAGCGATACCTCGGGCTGAGCTATTGTGATCACTCAGCGTCTGGCGTCCGTCCGTCCGTCTGTCTGTCTGTCTGTAAACAATTTGTAAACATCTTCTTCTACTAAACCATTGAGCCAATTTCAACTAAATTTCATGTGGAGCATCCCTAGGTCATGGGACAAAAGAATTGTTAAAAAAAATTTGATCACATAACCAAGATGGCCGCCATGACCATATATGGTAAAAACCTTAAAAAATCTTCTTGTCAGAAACCGCTCATCAGATTTTCAAAAAATTTCACAGGGATGACCTTTGAAGGCTCCCCTGAAAAAGTTGTTCAAAGAAATTTGATTCCTCAAAAAACATGGCTGCAGGAGCTCGTTGAACTTTGCATGTTTATTCGTTTTTGCCTATTTTGTGAAAACTTTCAAAAATCTTCCACATTTTTTGTCCAAACCTTTCCAAATTTGCACAGTGTCTTTATATCAATGAGGACAAGAACCCTACAAAAAATGAGCATTATTGGTCCATGAAGTACAGAATTACCTCCCCTTGAATTGAGAAAATGGTGTTTATGCAATAAAGTCCAAATTTTTCATCCAATTCTTTCCAAACTTGTAAGGATTTAGCATGGTTCAAACAAGGGAAACAACTACGGTTTATGCATGTTCTTTTTATTACAGATTTGCCTCCCTTTAATTCATTCAAAATCTCATTTTACAGCAGAGATTCCAAATCTGACCTGTAAATGAGCCCCATATTTACTGCCAGTGCTAGGTTACCTTTTCCCATTTGATCATTCTTAAGTATTGGTCTTGTAATGCTGCTACTGCTTCTGCTACTGCTACTGCTACTACTACTACTACTACTACTACTAACTAACTACTACTACGACTACTACTACTACTACTACTACTTCTACTACTGACTACGTCTAACTACTACTACTACTACTTCTACTACTACTACTACTACTACTACTTCTAACTACTACTACCACTACTACTACTACTACTACTACTACTACTACTACTACTACTACTACTACTTCTACTACTACTACTACTACTTCTACTTCTACTACAGTACTACTACTACCACCCACCACCACCACACCCACACCACGTCTACTATTACTACTGTCTAGCTGACTACTGCCACTACTACTACTACTTTTAACCACTACTACTACTACTACTACTACTACCACTACTACTATACTACTAACTACTACTACTACTACTACTACTACTACTACTTCTTCTACTACTACTACTAACTACTACTACTTCTACTACTACTACTACTTACTACTACTACTACTACTACACTTACAACTACTAGTACTACTACTACTACTACTACTACTACTACTACTACTACTACTACTACTACTACTACTACTACTACTACACCACCACCACCACCACCACCACCACCACCACCACCACCACCACCACCACCACCATTCACAGTGACAAAAAACGTATTCACACAATGGCTGCTACTACAACTTATAGCCCATATAGGGGGGCATGCATGTTTTACAAACAGCCCTTGTTTCTATGGGATTTTAACCACAACTGTTCATGTTTATCTCCGACACATATTTTTAGGTCACCTGTCATGAAGTGACACGGTGAGCTTATGTGATCGTGTGATGTCCGGCGTCCGTTGTGCGTGTGTCCGTGCGTCCGTCCGTCAATAATTTGTTTGTGTAGACAGTAGAGGTCACAGTTTGCATCCAATCTTGATGAAATTTGGTCAAAATGTTTATCTTGATGAAATCCGGTTTGGGATTGTATTTGGGTCATCTGGGGTCAAAAACAAGGTCACTAGGTCAAATAATAGAACAACCTTCTGTAGACAATAGAGGTCACAGTTTTCATCCAATCTTTATGAAATTTGGTCAGAATGTTTATCTTGATGAAATCTGGGTTGGGATTTTATTTGGGTCATCTGGGGTCAAAAACTAGGTCACTAGGTCAAATAATAGAAAAACCTTGTGTAGACATTAGAGATCACAGTTTTCATCCAACCTTTATGAAATTTGGTCAGAATTCTTGATGAAATCTGGGTGGGATTGTATTTGGGTCATCTGGGGTAAAAATCTAGGTCAAATAAATAGAAAAACCTTGTGTTGACAATAGAGGTCACAGTTTTCATCCAATATTTATGAACTGTGGTCAGAATGTTTATCTTGATGAAATCTGGATTGGGATTGTATTTGGGTCATCTAGAGTCAGGAACTAGGTCACTAGGTCAAATTATAGAAAAACATTGTGTAGACAATAGAGGTAATAGTTTTCATCTGATCTTAATGAGTAAGGTGAGCGATTCAGGGCCATCATGGCCCTCTTGTTTTATTTTTTTTTTCAAAATCAGAAATCCATGAATTAACTTGTCCACAAAAGTTTTTGAAAAATAAATAAATTTCATGCTGATTAAATAAATTATTTTACAGTATTTGCCTCCCCCCCCCCCCCCCCCCCCAAAATACAACGCTTTAACAATGTATGGCCTGTTATTATGTGATTAAAAAAATATCCTTAAAGTACTCGATATATTTGATAATGAAAGAGGTAAGGTTATCACAGAAAGAATGTCCCAATCTGGGAAAGCAATCCCATAACTCTGCTTTAGACTCTTATCAGATGTACATGTATTAAACTGTTTTGTCAGAAATCTATATCCATAATACATTTGTGATGATATAAATGAAGCATATGTTTTCATTCACTTTTATGTATGAAGATTAATTATGGTGTCATTGTGGCACTACCAAGTGACACTTTGGGTGTGAAAGAAGTCACCATATAGTGACAGCTCCTTTTTTAGTACATTTTATTGCCCCTACCGGTGAAACCGGAGGGGACTTATGGTTTGCTCTCTGTGTGTCCGTCAGTCTGTGAGTCTGCCACACTTTTCTGGATCCTGCGATAACTTTAAAAGTTCTTCATATTTTTTCATGAAACTTGAAACATGGAGATAATGAACATCATTTCATTTTGTTCATATGTCAAGAATTCTGGTTGCTATGGTAACAAATAGACTAGAAATATTGCTGAAAATGGTGGATCCTGCAATAACTGTAAAAGTTCTTCATATTTTTCATGAAACTCGAAACATGGATAGATTGCAATATGGAGATTATGCACGTCATTTCATTTTGTTCCTACGTCAAGAATTCGGATTCTATGGAAACAAATAGACTAGAAATATTGCTGAAAATGGTGGAGTTTCACCGGTAGGGGACAATATTGCTTGACAATAGTCTTGCTATGTGAGCTTTGCTCTGACAAAACAGGACTTCATTCATCTGCGTTAATTGTAGCCTCAGATTAACCTTTGGATTTGCACAGGCTAATCAGGGATGACATATTCCACTTTAAATTGATTTTTGTGCCCCCAAACCAGCAGTTCTGGGGCACAAGTCGCGCCGTCCGTCTTAAGTTAGTTAGTTAGTGTGTCCGTCTGGATTAGTTTCCGCTCAATAAGTAGAGCAATTGTCATCAGATCTTCACCAAACTTTATGAAAATGTGTATGGCAATAACATCTAGGTCAAGTTTTATAATTGGCAAAATTGTCCCAGACAAGCCGAGTAACGGCCATTGAATCATTGCAAAAAATTTGGTTTATTGTTTCCGCTTAATAACTCGAGCAAATGTCATAAGATCTTCGCCACACTTCATGAAAATGTGTAAGGCAATAACATCTAGGTCAAGTTTGCTATTCGGCCTAATTGACCTAGACTCTCCTGAGTTACGGCCTTGAATCATCGTACATTTGTTTTTTTTCCCGTTTCTGCTCGATAACTCGGGCAATTTCATAGGATCTTCGCGTAAGGCAATAACATCTAGGTCAAGTTTGATAATCGGCCAAATTGACCCAGACACTCGTGAGTTACAACCCTTAATTCATATAAAAATTGCGTTTCTTCTCCTTTCCGCTCTATAACTCCAGCAATTGTGATTGTATCTTCACAATACTTCTTGAAAATGTGAAAGGCAATAACATCTTGGTCAAGATTGATAATCAGCCTAATTGACCAAGGCACTCCTGAGTAACAGCCCATGAATCATCGAAAAATTGAGTTTTTTCTCGTTTACGCTCAATTACTCAAGCAATTGTCATTGGATCATCACCAAACTTCATAAAAATGTGTATGGCAATAAAATCTAGGTTATGTTTTATAATCAGCCAAGTTTACCCGGGCTTTTCTGAGTCACGGCCCTTAAATCATCAAAAAAATGCTTTTCCACTCAGTTTCCCAAGAAATTGTAATCAAATCGCTACCAAACTTCATGAAAATGTGGTAGTCAATAAGATTTACGTAAAGTTACATATCCAGCCAAATTGACTCAGACACTCCTGAGTTACGGCCCTTGAATCATTGAAAAATTGCGTTTTTTCTCGTGTCCGCTCAATAACTCAAGCAATTGTCATTGGATCTTCACCAATCTTCATCGAAGCATTTTTCAATTATCAGAGCATCTAAGGGGGCATGTGTCATCCTTTGGAGACAGCTCTTGTTTTGTTTGAAGAAATTCTGTTAGTGAAAATCCAGTTTAGGCATAAAGTGTTGTCCCTTATTAGCCTGTGCGGACTACATTTGAATCCTTATAATCCTATACACTACCTGTGTCTTTCCACCAGCGCCACCAGAGTTTCTGCCTGCTGAGAAGCCAGCCCACCTGTCCTCTCCTGTAGACAAGGATGCCACATTCCACTGCCGGGCCACGTCATATAACGCTTACCAGGGGCCGCCGGTATGGATGATCAATGGGAAACCTCTCATTGGTAGGGCCACTTTCTGTGAAATAAATGCTTATTTTAAACTTCATCTAATTGGAATGATGGCTTATTTTAAACTTCGTCTAATTGGAATGATGGCTTATTTTATTTTGAACTTCCTATCATTGAAATAACAGCTTATTGTCCCCTACCGGTTTCACCGGAGGGGACTTATGGTTTGCGCTCTGTGTGTCTGTGAGTCTGTCACACTTTTCTGGATCCTGCGATAACTTTATAAGTTCTTCATATTTTTTCATGAAATTTGAAACATGAATAGATGGCAATATGGACATTATGCATGTCATTTCATTTTGTTCCTACGTCAAAAATTCTGGTTGCTATGGCAACAAATATTTAAAAAATAAATAAATCTGTCAATGGTGGAGCCGGTAGAGGACATATATTGCTTGGCAATAGTCTTGTTTCAAACTTCCTCTAATTGGTAAGATGGCTCATTTTAAACTAAACAATAACCTAAGCACATAAACGAGTTTCATACAAATCAAGAACAGTTTTAAAACTATATATTTTCAGCAGTTTATGCTAAATAATAAATAACTGGCAAAATCTTATATTCTGGTGCAGACCAGTGTTTACTTACTGTTTAATAGACTGATCCAGGAAAAGCACAAGATTAGAAAACCCCACTTATTACCCCGGTACAAACAACGCTGGTCCATTCAGTGCTCCAGCTAGGCCTTAATCGAAGGGCGCCGCGCCCTGCCCTCTCGAACCTCCGCCCTGCCCCCCGAACCTCCAACCTGCACCCCCCCCCCCCAAAAAAAAAAATTTTTTTTTTTTTTTACATATGATTATTCATAAATCTCTTATTGCATTGTAATTACTTTAATCCTCATTGTAGACATTATATTTGAATGATTTAATAATAATGGGAATAATACAATTATTTATAACAAATAAATTAACATGCAATAGGAAGCATTCCAGAAACACCCGCGCGCTCGTACGTGCCCTTTTCACAAAATACTGCGCGTCGAAAGTGCCTTTTTGACAAAATACTGCACATCTAAAGTGCCCTTTTGACAAAAAAGCCCCCCTGCCCTTTTCAAATCCTAGCTGGAGCACTGTCCATTAAATCAACCTATGATAGCTTACTTTAAATAATAACGGTTGATACGGTGTGTGATTTTGATTGGATTATAAATGGGTCATATTTATTTGTACCAGCAGATTAGTGGGTTTTTCCAAAAAGATGCTTTTTCCCGGATACATATATTTGTGAACACTTTGATTGAAACAAAGACAAATCAATTGAAAAACAGTTCTGGTTTAAATGGTGGATGCTTTCTTCATGTACAATTTTTTTTACGAGATTGAAACAATTTTGCAAATCAGACTTTGTTTCAGGCATAATTTCAATATTTTAGCAAATGGCTCAAATGACCAACTACAGTGTGAACCCTGTGACCTCCATGCAATTAACTATGGACACATGTGTTACAGGTTGCCCCCCATTCTTCTTCGACTGTGGTCAGCCAATTGAAGGATATTCCAGGTGTATTCCCATCAAGCAGTTCTGCAATAGCAACCCAGATTGTCCTAATAATGCTGATGAGATTAACTGTCCTAGTAGGTTACACATTCTTAATTTTACTCAAAATAATTAACCAGAATTCTAAACATGTGATTGCTGTTCTTTTCCATTTGTCTAAGGATGTTTTTTTTTAAAGGATCTGAAGTAGTTTGTTTTAATATGCAGCCTTTTGCTTTTATACCTCAAGAGACCTATGAATTCTAAATTGGTCAGCTTGATGCTTGTTTGCTTCAGTTGACCTTGTATTCAAAAAATGAAGAGTATCAATATCATGAATTAATGCTTTTAGTGCTTTTTTCAGGGCTTATCAGCAAAATTTTAAGTATTTTTGTTAACCTATTCCTGGATAACTTATTTTAAGTATTCCATTTATGGGACATTATCTACATTTTTAAGGCAAAACCTGCCCAGAAGGCACCAAGTTGTGTTATGATGCCTGTATACCGAATGCTCAGACCTGCGTAGCCCCTGCAACCTGTGAGTTCCCAAACTTCAGTTGTGATCAAGGCAAGAAGTGCCTGACTCGTTCTCAGATATGTGACGGTATTGCGCAATGTGGGGACGGGAAGGATGAGGAAGGCTGTGGTAAGTGGTAATCTGTGAGTTCAGTTTCTTGTAAAGGAAACTCCTGCTTAGGCAGACATTTGTGTCCCTGGTTACTTTGTGTGCACTGCAAAGGCTAATATGGGACGACATTTATGCACATGAATAAAGCCCAGTTTTCGCAGAACTGTTACAAACTTTTTATGATAATAACGTTTTTTGCAGTTGCAGTTGATAAATACATATCCAATTAGCTCCAGGTTAGTTTACTTTTACAGTTATTTCTTGTCCTTTAGAATAATTGTACCCCCACAAACGAAGTTTAGGGGGGTATATAGGAGTGTGCTTGTCGGTCGGTCGGTTCGTATTAAGTGTGCGCTCTCTTATTATGCCCCCCTTCGAAGAAGAGGGGGTATATTGCTTTGCACATGTCGGTCGGTTTGACTGTCTGTCGGTCGGTCCGTCCACCAGGTGGTTTCCGGATGATAACTCAAAAACGCTTAGGCCTAGGATCATGAAACTTCATAGGTACATTGATCGTGACTCGCAGATGGCCCCTATTGATTTTGAGGTCACTAGGTCAAAGGTCAAGGTCACTGTGACCCAAAATAGTAAAATGGTTTCCAGATGATAATTCAAGAACGTTTATGCCTAGTTCAAGTTGTTTTCATCCGATCTTCACCAAACTTGGTCAGATGTTGTATCTAGATAATGTCTAGGTCAAGTTGGAATATGGGTCATGCCGAGTCAAGAACTAGGTCATGGGGTCACTTAGTGCATTTTAAACATTTAGCATGGTGTCTGCTCTCTAATTCAAGTTGTTTTCATCCAATCTTCACCAAACTTTGTCAGAGGTTGTATCTAGATGATGTCTAGCTCAAGTTCAAATATGGGTCATGCCGGGTCAAAAACTAGGTCACAGGGTCACTTAGTGCGTTTTAAACATTTAGCATGTTGTCCGCTCTGTTATTCAAGTAGTTTTCATCCCATCTTCACCAAACTTGGTCAGAAGTTTTATCTAGATGATCTCTACGCCAAGTTTGAACATGGGCCATTGCGGGGTAAAAACTAGGTCACAGGGTCACTTAGTGCGTTATTTAACATTCAGCATGGTGTCCGCTGTCTATTTTAAGAAGTTGTCATCCGATCTTCACCAAACTTTGTAAGAAGTTTTATCTAGATGATCTTAAGGCCAAGTTCGAACATGGACCATGCCAGATCAAAAACTAGGTCACAGGGTCACTGAGTATGTTTTACACATTCAGCATGGTGTCTGCTCTCTAATTCAAGTAGTTTTCATCCTACCTTCACCACACTTGGTCAGAAGTTGTATCTAGATGATGTGTAGGTCAAGTTCAAACATGGGCCATGCTGGGTCAAAAACTAGGTCACGGGGTCTCTTAGTGCATGTGCATGGTTTTCGCTGTTTTTTGTAAAGACAACATGCAAAATATTCTGTGTCAATTCAGCATGTGGGAGTATTCGTCATGTCTGTGACAAAGCTCTAGTTGAAAATTGTCATTGTGGATTACAAATGGGAACGTCCCCCCTCCCCCCATTTCCATTTTTTGAGGCACCCTCTCAGAAGATTGGTGTTAATTTTTGTGCTTATAGTATTGGGCTTTTGGTGGGCCTACCGGAAGACAGAGCACCCTCAGTCTGCATTGAAAGTGTTGAAAATATTTTTTAAGTTTTCTTATCGTTTTCATAACTTTTGGCGTATGAACATTTTCGATGACAGGAGCCTTGAGTAGAACGAGCCTTGTCCTGTGAAAACTGGGACTACTCAGGCTGATCTGGGACAACATTTACTCACAATGGCATGCATTTAGCTCAGTATTCACAGGAGGCTTAGATTTTAGTATGAAGAATTTCCTTTATTTCAGCCGGAAAGGCTATGATAGAGAGGGGGAAATTCAGATTGAACTCCCAGAGAACCCAGCTTACAATTCCCAGGGCACAGAAGACCGATGTCATGTGTGTGCAGTGCCTGGTTAGCAATAAGTATGGCAACATCTTTGGGGACGGCTGTCTAACAGTTATAGGTCAGTCAGTATTGAATGATATAGTGGGTAATGTTTAAGCCTTACAGTTATAGATGAGTCAGTATTGAATGATGTAGTGGGTAATGTGTGAGCCTTACAGTCATAGGTTAGTCAGTATTGTATGATTTATTGGGTAATGTGTCGGCTTTGCCAAAAGATTACCGTGGGGTAATGTATATGGTGTCTGCCTAGGGATCGGGAGATCGAGTTTGATAACCGCTGTGGTAGCGTTCTTTGATCTCCCCAAAAGATTCAAAGTAATGGTTCTACCCAGAAAGCTGACTCAAGAGTGTTTCAATAAGCCATAGGCTTTCGCTGCTTTCAAGCTTGAATAGATAGGTATAAACAGGGTCCTGTCGTAGACTTGATCTCTAGTTGGAGAGAATTTTAGGGATCTTTCCAAAATCATAATACCAGATAACTGGAAACATATTAGAGATTGTTTCTGAAAGTTATGCTGTTTGAAACAATCAATATATTTTGTTTGTTAAGGTAAACAATGTGAAAAATGTAAAAACAATACATTGAACAATGATATGTTAGGGCTTCCTGTAACTAGTATACACTGTATCGACAATGTTCCAGCGCCAGCGAAACAGGTAAACATGAGAGACACGACTCTTCAATACACTACATAACTAGTGGTTTACAACTGTTGAATGGGGTTAAGAAGTATTCTCAACAATTGACCATGCTTATCAGCAACGGTAATTAATAATCACTTAACACCACATAATCACACATGCATGAAGAATTTACCATCTGCAGGTCAAGAACCTGTTTATAGAATATAGTTATATACTAAGAATATAATTTAATAAATGTTTAAAGCCCTGTTTAAGCATTTATTGATTCTTAGTTTTAGTACTATAATTTCTTGTAATTTTCATAATTTTGTAATTAACATAATTTAATAAATGTTTCTGTAATTTACATAATCTTGTAATTTACATAATTTAATAAATCCTAAGAATATAATTTAATTAATGTTAAAGCCCTTTTTAAGCATTTACTGAATCTTGGTTTTAATACAATATTTTCTTGTAATTAACATAATCTTGTTTTTTACGTCATTTAATAAATGTTATTGTAATTTATCTAATCTTGTAAATTACATAATTTAATAAATGTTTAAAGCCTACATCCTAAGAATACAGTGTAATAAATGTTAAAAGCCCCATTTAAGCATAATTGATCCTTTGTTTTAATACTATCTTTTCTTGTAATTTACATAATCTTGTTATCTACTTAATTTTATAAATGTTCTTGTAATTTACATAAACTTGTCATTTTCTTAATATATTTTACGACTGCAACGATAAAACAACACATTACTCCATTTAACTAGTTTAATGACCCGATTCCAAAATATTTTGCCTCCCAATAAACATCACAAAACATGTAATAGAATGCGCAAAGTATTCACTAACAGATCTCTTTAATATATTATACGAGTAAAAAATGAGATATAAAAGGCCGCAGCGTTACGCAAAGAAATAACAGCCGGTGGTAACCACGAGCCCCAAAAGATTGGCTACTCACTCATGGAAACCTGTTACTTTAAAAATATGCCTACCGGAGGTGGATGAGCACACGTTAAAATTACAAAACGTGAAGTAACACCGTTATAGTAGCAACACCGCTTACCCAAAATAAAAAATGCTATTGCTCATCAAGCGACCGAACTAGGAAGAAACATATACTTTGCTGGACTAAACCTAGTTCAGCCAATCGCTTGACCATTGGATCACACTTTTACATGATAATCGCTATGACACTTTTAATGACTCACTAATACTTTACTTGATCACTACACTTGTGATCACACTTTTTTCGCACTTGCGAAAATACTTTGTACCTTTTACATACTTAATCGGACATTGATCACTACACTTGTGATCACACTTTTTGCGCACTTGCGATAACACTTACTTGATCACTACACTTGTGATCAAATACTTTTACTTGTACCTTTAACATACTTATTCGGACATTGATCAATACACTTGTGATCACACTTTTTCGCACTTGCGATAACATACTTAATCGGACATTGATCACTACACTTGTGATCACACTTTTTTGCACTTGCGATAATACTTTTACTTGATCACTACACTTGTGATCACACTTTTATCGCCACACTTGCGATAATATTACATGTACCTTTTTACAAACTTAATCGGACATTAAAATTCAACTTATCGCTCAATCAGCGATTTGACACCTAAATGTTTTTGACCCTACGGTATTGCTACTATTTTTTTTTTTTTTAAGCTTAAACTTTAATAACTTGGAATTATCCGAAAGGACAAGGATGATAAACTACGCAAGTAGTCACAGAGTCCATTCAGATAAATGTATAAATGCGCATGCCCATCCGACCCCCGGCAAACAGAATTTTCCACCACAATAAATTTCAATTTTCTTAATTTAATAAGTATTAAAACCTGGTTTAAGCATTTATTGATTCTTATAAGTTTTAATACTATCTTTTCTTGTAATTTATAGCTTATATATGTTCTGAACCTTAACATCAGTATGCTACATATGTGTTTCTTACGCATAAATTTGGTATTTAGATAAAAAATAATTAATAACATTGAAACATTTTCATCAAATACTGAAGCTTTGCAATGAGGAACACAACAATAAAACACCATAATTACAGAGGAATGTATACAAGTCAATGATAAACTGATATGTACTGCTGGCTGAGAAAATCTCTTGTTTACCTGTTTCAACTCACTGGCGTTAGCTTGTTGATACAGTGTATAAGGATGGGCTACTGAGAATGTTTTTAAATGTGGACAACATATTTAAGAATTACAGTCTCAATTTTGGCTAAATGCATGTGTGCAAAGTGACGTTTCTGATAAGCATGTGCAGTCAGCACAGGCTAATAAGAAAGAATACCATAGACTTGATTGTCATTGTAAAGCGACATCCTTTTAATAAAAAATTCCATGAAAGCAGATAGTGTTATCCATGATAAGTATATGTGGACTGCACAGTCTAATCTGTGATAAAACTACTCAATGTATTAAGCCCGTTTCTTTCCAGATGTAGGCTCATATAATTGAAAAGTGTATTTATTTTAACAGGTTCCAGATAATTTGTCCTGATTTTGACAAAGCAGCTCTTTTATCTGTTTTTATGCCCCCCTTCGAAGAAGAGGGGGTATATTGTTTTGCAAATGTCGGTCCGTATTTCCATCCGTTTGTCCGTATGTTCGTCCACCAGATGGTTTCCGGATGATAACTCAAAAACGCTTAGGCCTAGGATCATGAAACTGCATAGGTACATTGATCATGACTTGCAGATGACCCTTATTGATTTTGAGGTCCCTAGGCAAAAAGTCAAGGTCAGGGTGACCCAAAATAGTAAAAAGGTTTCGGGATGATAACTCAAGAACGCTAATGTCTAGGATCATGAAACTTCATAGGTACATTGATCATGACTCGCAGATGACTCCTATTGATTTTCAGGTCACTAGATCAAAGGTCAAGGTCACGGTTACCCGAAATAGTAAAATGGTTTCCGGGTGATAACTCAAGAACGCTTTTGCCTAGGATCATGAAACTTCATAGGTACATTGATCATGATGTAGATGACCCCTATTGATTTTCAGGTCACTAGGTCCAAGGTCAAGGTCATTTGAAAAAAAAGTGATGAGCTATTGTCATCACCTTGGCGTCGGCGTCTAGTTATGTTTTGTGTTTATGTCCACTTTTCTTATAAAGTATCAAAGCTATTGCATTCAAACTTGGTACACTTACTTACTATCATGAAGGGACTGGGCAGGCAAAGTAAGATAACTCTGGCGTGCATTTTGACAGAATTATGTGCCCTTTTTATACTTAGAAAATTGAAAATTTGGTTAAGAAAAAGTATACTTTTGCAATTGGGAATATAGCCAAATTTCGGGTATAAAATCCTGCCTAGGATCATGAAACTTCATAGGTACATTGATTATGACTGGCAGATGACCCCTATTGATTTTCAGGTCACTAGGTCAAAGGTCAAGGTCACAGTGACAAAAACTTATTCACACAATGGCTGCTACTACAACTGACAGCCCATATGGGGGGCATGCATGTTTTACAAACAGCCCTTGTTGTTTATAATTTCTTTAACTTTAGCAGTGAATTGTTTTTTTGTTGGAAACCAATTTGGGTTTGCTGCTTCTTTCAGACAAGATTCAGATAGACAAGGGCCCCAATGCCACATATGACGTTGAGCCCAATATGGAGATTGTCATCGACATTGTTGCCCGCACAGACCCAGACTGGCAGAACCAGATGAGCTACCAATGGTTCTGGTACATGCCTGTAACCACGCCGACTGGTGACAAGATTATAGGTCAGTCTGGTCAATATCACGTTCATTTTGACCCCTTTACAATTGCTACAAAAGGCATTTTAACTGATCTTTTAGGGTAGAAGGTACTTAATATAATTTGAAAAGTATACAGAAATCGGACTATTGGAAAGTGTTATGCAAGTATCTACTCAATTTGATAATTTTGGTGTCTATGCTTAGGTTTCGGGGGCAAAGAGCTCATTAACCCTCTCCCACTCAGAAGGACAGTGAAAATGGCAATGTGCAAACAGCGTAAAACTAGAACAGCCTGAGAGTAACTTGCAGTCTGTTGAGGTTTTTATGCTGTTTGCTTCTTGTCAGTCTCTAAGGGTTGGAAACAAAATCTTTAAAACTTGAATCCAGTAAATTTCATTTTCAAAGGGACTACACAGTTGTCAAAGTACGTATCACAGTGGTAAACGATCATCACACACAGTATCGCAGAGGTCTGTGTTATTTGTGTGATCTCCTCCATGCGCCAGAGCTTGTCTAGAATGTTATTTCTGTCATCATGCAATTTTGAATAACTTGCCCCTGTAGAGAGGGCCTATCACATACAAACCCATGTCTATTGCTCAAAGGTCAAGGTCATGCTTAGAGATCAAAGGTTAAATAAAAGATGATAATAAAAAACATGTTTGGACTTCATCATTTATTGGGAAATGAGAATTTAATTTCCCACACATTTTCACTGTTATGGCATGTTGTGTTGCTAGCGCTTTAGGCTTCTGAATTTCATTGTAAATTTAATGATATATCACACTTGAGGAAATCGTTTCAGTATTCAAAATTGTGTTATTTGTAGCTAAACCAATATTGCTACTCTTTAGAAAAGCATGTGGCTCTGAATTCCCATGTATGTAAATTACCAATATATATACCCTTCAGAGAAGCAGCACTTCCAGTATTTCTAACTGTCACTGGTCTCCAAGGAGAATTGTTTGTTGTTGTTTATGTATAGTGGCTCAAAGATGATTAATTGATGTATGCATCTGTGTTAATTCTTTTTGATAAACTGTAATGTTCATTGATTGTTACTCACTGCTATTACTACCTTACAGAGAAGCAGCAACTCCCACCCACCTCCAGCTATAGCCAGTACTTCAAGCTGTCAATGTCGGGCAAGGAGCTGACCTTCACCATACCCGACGTGAAAACACCGGTAATGGAGGGCAATACAGCCGAGTATGATATCTACCAGGACCTGACGGATGACAGACTGTTCTCCATCAATATCAGCCACCAGTTTGACCATAGAGTGGTGAACTTCACAGTGAAAGGAAAGGAGCTGGAAAAACCAAGTAGGACTTGATTTTGTTAGAATATTGCAAGGTTATGTTTCCTCCGTATTTTATCTGAGTTCCAGCTTTTCATGTCACGTTTTCCTCACAAAGAGTACACAAAAACCTTTTCTGAATAATTTCATTCTTGTTATTTTATGTTGAGCAAAACAAGACAGCTTTTTATCTAGGGATGACAACACTAATAATAGTTCAAAACATTTCAGACTATTCTGAAGAAGTTGTTATCATTGAAAATAAAACAGATACACAACATTTTGTTTGACTTATTTCCCTGTAATTCCATTTCAGAGCCTGTGCCAGTGATCAAGCCTGCAGGATTCAATCTGTGGTTTATTGCTCTGATTGTGGGTATCCTGGTAGTGTTTATCGTTGTGGCCCTTATCATCTGCTATATGTACCGGAACAGAGGTGGTACCTACCCATGTAAGTATACCAGGGGTTAACCCTTTACCTCATAAAATCAAACTTTTACCCATTTGTAGTTCCTAAGAAAATCAATTCAAGTTTAAGACCTCCTTACTAGATACAAGTTTTAAAGGCTTAATTTCCAACACCAAGATATTGATGAGCAGAAAACAGCATAAAACCTCAACAGCCTGCAGGTTGTATGCTGGTTGTATATAGCCATTTTCACTTTGCTTCTGAGGTGAAAAGGTAATTTTAGGCGGAAACCCTCCTGTTGTTCCAAGTTATAATTTTGGAGGTTTAGTAACTTCCCAAAGAATACATTCCTTAGTGCAAGTCAATTATCGTTGAGACATTTCTTTGGTAGTTTTCTATTGCAATTTATCAGTGTTGTTTGATCAAAGTTCGCCAAGTTAGACTGATTTATGTTTGTTTTTTCCTTTTAGTAGTCAATAAAACTATCAAGCCTTGAAATATTGGTAGGTGATCGCCAGAAAAACAGTTGTTAATTGTTTCAAAACATTGCTTAAAGATATTCATTGAAACATGGCTCAGTTTATTTCTGTTTTTTTTATGTTTGCTAAATTATATGTATTCATGCATGTGTTTGTTAACATATTTACAAATATTGACTTAAATATTTTGCAACCTTTCTTAGTTGGGGGATATTAGATAAAAAAATGAACATTGCCCATGGGCCAGTGGAAGTCCAATCCTTCAGTTAATCCCTGTATAGGGCCGGACTTTAGATCTAGGATCACAACGGCTACAGGGCGCTGCTTTAAAGTGTCAGAATGGAAGGAAACCAGTTTTGTGACATTTTGTTATAATTTGCTAATCAAAGGCCTGTCTGAGTCTTAACAATAGCAGTAGTAATCAAGGTTTTAAAGCATGGTCTTTTCATTTCAATGTAACATTTGTACAAATATATTAAATTGTAAAAGATGTTCACACTTTTTGCATTGACCATTCCAGAGGAGCATCAGGGTTGTACCAAAAAGGTCAAAGACACAGCACTCTGCTATTTCTCTGGATATCATTCTCTAAGTTTTGAAACATTAACTGTAAGAGGCAGTATTCGAAGAAAAATAAGTATAGGAAAAAAGCAGCATACTAAATTTGTCCTCAAAATGGATTGCTATTAGCATTCACAAAAGCTGTTAATTGCTCTTATTTCAGTGGACAAGAAGGAGAAGAAGGCAGGCAACAACCCTGAACAGGAACTGAAAGAGAATGATTTTCAGGATGTGGGGAGAGTGTAAGTACAGTGGGGTGTTTGGGAGTAACTATCCTGACTGAACTGGGTGGAAGTGGAGTGTAGCCTTTATGTATGACTTGAGTGATAGAAGTGTGTAATTGTTATGTCTGAGTTTAGTGTCAACCTTGACAGACCTGAGTGAACTAAGAGTGTTAACAATTTGTCTTGCTTGAGTGAGAGTAGAATGAAAGTTATTTCTGACATGAATGAAAATACAGTGTAACCATTTTGTCTGGACTGCAAGGGTAGAGTGTAACCTTTTATGTGCTCAGGCAAGAGTAGAGTGCGACCATTATGTCTTGCCTGAGTATGAGTAGAGAGTGACCTTTATGTCTGCTCTAAGTGAGAGTAGAGTGTGACCTTTATGTCTGTCCTTAGCAAGAGTATAGTGTTACCGTTATGTCTTACCTCAGAATGCGAAGTGTGTTACCTTTATGTCTTACATGAGAAAGAGTAGAATTTAACCTTGATATCTGGTGTGAGGAAGAGTAGAGTGTATCCTAAATGTCTGAAATTCTCTCTTGAAAAAAAAAACTTGATTTTTCTCCTGCCATTCCAGTGATGACTTCTTTGATGATACCAGAGATGCGGAGACCGGTATAAATGCAGAGGTAAGATGGGATAAGATATGCGATGTAATTGCATGATATATAAAGGAGATCAAACAATGTGAATTTACATGGGGATAATATTAGTTGAAATAATTATAACATACTATGGGATATGAAATAAGATTGGATTTAATGAAGTACATTTATTAGTATTACGTTAGATGTGAAATGAGGTAAGATTAAATAACGAAAGATATCTACTAAAGATATATAGGATCTGGCACGAGGTGTTATCATACCATGTTTTATTAAACGAGTTCAGGAATTTCCTGGACGAGTTTAATAAAATATGGTATGAAATGACGAGTGTCAGATCTTTTTTATCACATGCTTTTTAATGAGCAAATTAAATAAATATTTATGCAAACATAATGATTAATCCCGAATGTTGTTTATATTTCATGACGTCATTTGATATCAACGTCATTTCAGCAAAAATAACAAAATGCAATTTGTCAATCGAACAAAAATAAGCCAATGAAAACGCTTAAAAAGTATATTACACATGTGTAAGATAAAAAATATTCTTGATTGTTATATTACATGGGAAACAGGTTATGGCATGTGATAGAACAGAATTGTTGAAATAAAAAAAAATCTTGTGTTTTATAGGAAAGACTCGACAGAGGTAATTGTCTTCATCAAACAATGAACATTTTCAAATATGTTAGTTCCTCTTCTCAGTTATGGATGAAAATCAATATTCTGCTGAAACTTACAAATGTTGTTGATATCAGGTTGGCTAAAATGTCTTGAGATATCATGAGATGAAATATTGTATAGGATGGGATGAAATATAAAAGAAATACAAAACAACATATAGGAATGACTTAATGAAAATTGTATAGACAACCACAACAGGTAGACAGAAACTTCAAGAAACTTACAACACAAAATTGATACACACTGTAAACTGTCAAAGAATCCTATAATTAAACATTTCTAGAGATAAGGTTTTGTTTTTTAAAAAAAATGTTGCATGCAATCGCTGATATAGAATATGATGAATTATTCATTCTTTATTTTTATTTTTTTTTACGTTCTAAGTCTACACCGAAGGTAAGTTATCAAGATTTTTCTCATGGGTATCCTGCACTTGATTTCTTGTTAATGGAAGTATCAAATATTGCCTTATTTTAAAAAAAATGGTTTAATGCATGTTCCTATAGTGTTGTTCCAGATTAGCCTGTGCAGTTTGGATTTCACTTTTATGTCATTTTTTGTTTTAAGTGAAGTCTCTTCTTTACTTAAATCCAGTCTAGGTGGAAATTGTTGTCCCAGATTATATTTCACAGGCAAATCTGGGGCGACACTCTAGGCACATGCATTAAGCCCAGTTTTTTCAGAACAAGGCTCAAATATTGCCTAAGTTCTCATGAAACGCACTTTTATTGATGACAATAAATGAATGAAGTTGGTTTTATAAAGTCATATTCATTTTTTTGGGTATATTTTACTATGTGTAAAGTTGCTAACAAAAATGCACTGCAAAGCTCTGTGCACCCCTAATGCTGCTTGATTTTGATTGCAGCATATGATAGAAGGCTTTTCACATTAATATTCCTTTAACTGTTCACTGCCATTTAGTGTTTAACCCTTTCCCACTCAGAAGCAAAGTGAAAATGGCTATGTGCAAACAGAATAAAACCAGAACAGCCTGCAACTAAGTTGCAGTTTGTTCAGGCTTTATGCTGTTTGCTGCTCATCAGTATCTAAGGATATGAAATGAAGCCCTATTCACTTGAATCAAGTAAGAAAAGTCTTAATTAAATGTATCTTTCCTAGGGACTACAAATGCATTAAAATACGTATTTAAGTGTGAAAGGGTTAAAGAATAATCATATACAGAATCTGCAAATATTGGAACAATTAAGGGTTACTTAATTATTTTTCCAAATTGTTATTTTGATCCTTAGTACTAAAAGATTGATAGTTTTTCATGCTATGAAATATTTGTTAGCAACTTTACTGATAGGAATTTTTGTACGAATTTGCATGAGACATTTGTATAAAATTGGAATGGGTTATTAAAAAAACTTAACACAGTTTTTATGGTGATCTGGATTGAAGATTTATTTCGAATGGACTTTTTTTCCATTTGGATACCTTAAACCTAACTTGCACAATACATACCAATGAATTAGTCGCTCCGAGTTTTGTCACTTCTACTCTGAGTGCTTCATAGTTTATTATGTATATTATTATATATTTTTAGATAGAATATCATTTAAATACATAAGTAAGAGTGGATAACACCTCTTATATCAAATCCCTGCTAACATGACTAAAAGCCTATGTTTTTCCTCACTTTTTCTAACTGTCCATTTCACGGTGCCTATACCACGTGACTTTTTCGGATCTGTGTTGGGAGAATAAAGCACAACCCAGTTAACATTTTTCAGAATCTCTATAAAAATATTTCACCATTTTTAATGGGATAAAGTGGAGAGCTCACTAATTCAGAAGAGTTTTCTATAGGTATCATGATCTTTTTAAACAAATAAGTATTTTTTCAGTAAAGTGCAACAGCGCGTTTGAAAGGTTTGAAAAATGTTGGATCTGTGTGGGGACTTCATATTACAATCGCGCGGTTTCACTTTACTGGAAAAATGCTTATTTGTTTAAAAAACTTATACCTATAGAAAACTCTCACGAATAAGCAGGCTCTCCACTCTATCCCATTAAAAATGGTGAAATATTTAAAAAAACATCCTGGGTCGCGCTTTATTCTCCCAACACAGATCTTAAAAAGTCACGTGGTATAGGCACCGTGCTTTTGTTTCTTTGCCATGTGGAGCTCACTTGTGAATTGGGTATTTAAGTGGATTGAAATATTTTCATAAATCCATGTCCGATCCAGAACTTTGTCTATCATCAACACTGTTCATCATGTTACAAAAGTGTCTTTTTTACTGTTCAACAATAAGCTTAATTTCAAAGTGAACTCAATGTATGCTTAGAATTCTATGCTTAGAATAGTGCTTACTTTTTGCTGTCTTTATTGTAAATTTAAAAACAATTATTATGCCCCCCTTCGAAGAAGAGGGGGTATATTGCTTTGCTCATGTAGGTCGGTCGGTAGGTCGGTCGGTCCGTCCACCAGGTGGTTTTCGGATGATAACTCAAGAACGCTTGGGGCTAGGATCATGAAACTTCATAGGTACATTGATCATGACTAGCAGATGATCCCTATTGATTTTGAGGTCACTAGGTCAAAGGTCAAGGTCACGGTGACCTGAAATAGTAAAATGGTTTCCGGATGATAACTCAAGAACGCATATGCTTAGGATCATGAAACTTCATGGGTAGATTGATCATGACTCGCAGATGACCCCTATTGATTTTGAGGTCACTAGGTCAAAGGTCAAGGTCACGGTGACCTGAAATAGTAAAATGGTTTTTGAATGATAACTCAAGAACGCATACGCCTAGTATCATGAAACTTCATGGGTAGATTGATCATGACTTGCAGATGACCCCTATTGATTTTGAGGTCACTAGGTCAAAGGTCAAGGTCACGGTGACCCGAAATAGTAAAATGGTTTCCGGATGATAACTCAAGAACGCATACGCCTAGGATCATGAAACTTCATGGGTAGATTGATCATGACTCGCAGATGATCCCTATTGATTTTGAGGTCACTAGGTCAAAGGTCAAGGTCACGGTGACCCGAAATAGTAAAATGGTTTTCGGATGATAACTCAAGAACGCATACGCCTAGGATCATGAAACTTCATTGGTAGATTGATCATGACTTGCAGATGACCCCTATTGATTTTGAGGTCACAAGGTCAAAGGTCAAGGTCACGGTGACCCGAAATAGTAAAATGATTTTCGGATGATAACTCAAGAACGCTTTTGTCTAGGATCATGACACTTCATAGGTACATTGATCGTGACCCGCAGATGACCCCTATTGATTTTCAGGTCACTAGGTCAGAGGTCAAGGTCACAGTGACAAAAATCGTATTCACACAATGGCTGCCACTACAACGGACAGCCCATATGGGGGGCATGCATGTTTTACAAACAGCCCTTGTTTGTGTAAGTTTTATTGGAAAATCCATGTGTAGCATTCTAAAGCAAGTGTTCTATATTTGCTCTGTTCTGCATTCAATATAATTAATATCAGAGATCAAATACACTTAAATTAGTAACTTCTTTTTGCATTGTTTTATTGTTAGTTTAAAAACAATTACTCATATTTTTTTAAATAGGAACATTCAAGTGTCTCATGCTTGACAATTGTTCTATATTTGCACCAACATAAATATAATTGTTATAAGAACCTGAGTTTAAAGTAGAGACTACTGTTTTAGTTAAACAATTATATTGTTTTGTGTCTATAGGAAAATGCAAGCGTATCATGTGAGAATATAGGCTCTATTTGAACCATGATGTAATAAATATGCATGATACCCTGGGAGATTCATGACAACAATTACCTTCAGTGTCAGACAAGAATACATTGTATATGAACATGTTGTGTCTGCTAAGATTTCGTATTTCAGACACAGCCATTTCACACCAAATGTTGTTATTAAAACCTGTTTGTGTTGCCTTCATGATTTGTGTATGACATCTCATCTTACACTTTAAAGGAGCGAGTGTATATTGCTTTGCCCGTCAGTCTGTCAGTTGGGCCATTTAGTTTTCAGTTACTATCTTTCAAACACTTAAGCTTTCTATCATCCAAATTTGTTAGACTGGTTTCTTGGAAGGAAAACAAAACCATCAATTTCGAGGGTAAAGGTCATGGTCACTGGGACAGATGTTAAGTTCCCAATTAAAGATAGCAATTATTAATTTTCCATCTGTTGTGTGTTTGTATGACGCTGTTTTTGGTAACAGTGTCTGGCATTTTGTAATGCTAATCACAGATCATTTATGATCTCCTTTTCTAATTGAGCGCTACAGGCGTATAAGACGCCTTTTTTTGTCTGATCTACTAAAATTCTACTAAATAACTCCCAGAGAGGTTGATCATTTTACAGAGATTGATCTTGTCATCAGTGATAAATTAATTAATCGGATTGGCATGGAGGAGGACATGGGAAACCTCTATGCATGTGGGTAAAGTGTCGTCCCAGATATGCCTGTGCATTCAGCACAGGTTTATCAGAGACGTCACTTTCTGCACTATGTACATTTTTGCTATGAAGAGACTTTCTTTAATAAAAATATCATAACAGTGGAAAGCGTTGTCCCTGCATTGCCTGTGCAGACTGGGCAGGCTAATCTGTGACAACACTTTCCGCACATACTGTTAGCCCAGTCTTTCCAGAATCAGGCGCATGTAGTCTGTGTAATGTTTTGTCTAGTTCGAAGCAAAAAAACATATATCGGGAGAAATAGCACTGAAATAAAGGGTTATTAAAAAGTGTGCACTTAATGTATCTATGCAATTAATAAATCAATCAAGAAATCATGTTTTTTTCACCTATTAATACATAATCTTTGCTACAGGAGCGACCATTGAGTAGTGGCATGGAGGATGACAATGGATACCACTTTGCAGATGATGTGAACGGCAGTAAATTCCAGGAGGACGGCTCCTTCATTGGAGAATATGGAGAGAAGAAGGCTCATCACAGCTCCAAGGAGGCTATTGTGTAGGATCCACAGATCTAGTCTAGTGGTGTTACTAATAACAGTTTAATTACAAATTTTTTAAAAGGTTTCTTTCTGTCTTTGAAATGTCAGTGGGTATTCAGTGTTGAATGTATGATAAGAGAAATGATGCTTGACTACTTGACTACTATGAACATTTAATAGCCCATTTAGTGTTCCAAAAAAGATAAATGGTGGTTTGAATTTGCTTGGTTTGTTGGTAAATATTTTCTGCTTTGAAAATGAAGGTAGTCAAAGTTGTGAGCATGGTAAATTATAGTGAATTTAATGTGATTGATAAACAAATTCATGTATATCTGGTTGTGTTTTTTTTGTTCTTTGATGACAGATATGAGTTAATATGGTGTCATTGTTTTACAAAGGACTTCTGTAAAGAGTGTGCAGGTTTTAATTTCCCATTCAACAATACAGTTGTGTTATATATCTTGATATGGAATTGCTATATTAAAAAGCATTTTTAATAGTTATGTTTACATTTTGGTTGTGATTATTGTATCATAAGATGAAAACATTATTTTCAAAGGAGAGAGTATAATAAACCTCGCTAGAAAAAAAGAAAACAAAGTTAAACTAACAGCACCTACTTCAAAATACATCAATGATTAGAATAGAAGTTGTTTGCCTGTCTCATACAAGTTCACTCTTTTAGATTTCAAAATTGTAAATAACATAAATTAATGATTGCTTTGTATGTGCACCATTCTAGCAGATCTGAAAGTAATTTGTATTTCTTTTCCTAGTGTCTGTTTGACAGAAATCAGAGCTTCATATATACATTTGACTAATTTTATAATTATTTTATGTTATAGAGTAAAAGAGGTACTACTGATAATGCTGACAAATAAGCCATATATAACTTTGCGTCATTAAGACACACATTATTTGATAGTATAATAAATATTCTGTCATATATCCATCAAAGATGTGATACTGTGTATTTTATTAATATAAGTATAATGGTGCATAGAACATGACCTATCACTGTGATTCCAAAGTTTAATGTAATAATTCATGTCCTTAGCTGTGTGCTGCCTTATTATTGATAATGTTTGGTTATGTGCCAGTCTCATGAATCAAATATAATTTACACTGACAATCTCACACAATATCGGGATAACATTGTTTAATTCACAATTTTTAGTGCAAAGCATATTTTTGTAAAAAATAAGTTTGACATATTCAATTTTATTATGCTGTGGAATATTTGTATAACGTACAAATGTATTGACATTATCCAAGTGTTATACAATCAGATCAGGTGTTTTGACATTTAATTTGCGTATGTCAGGCATTTTTTTCCTATTCATGTTGCTGTGTGCATGGACTGTATGTAAATTTTATACAAGTAATTTGCATTTTACGCTTCAGTCTTTCTTTCTCAATTATAAGTGTTGTTTTGGTCTTCCAATATTGTTTTGATTATAAAAATATGTAAGCTTTGTTGTTTTAGTTTAATCATTATCTGAGTATAGAACATCTTTGTATAATCATCAAAGAAAAAGAAAGAGAATCATGTGTAGATCTAATAATGAAAAGCATTTGTTGTGTGACTTTGAAGAACTTACTTTTGTTTTATGTAATCAAAGTCTATGAATTAATTATTCTGTAGTGCAGATATAGTATGTAAGAGTATATTTTATTTCTCCTCTCTTGTACTAGAGCTATTTATTATTGTACTACAATATTTTTATGTGATTATATCATATAGTCAGCATTAGCTTCATAAATGTGTTGTGTGAGTGTAACAACTTTTCATCTTAAATCCTGAAAGCTTGAAATCACATCAAATTAATGCATGAAAATGTGTATAGAAAAAGAATGAGGTCTAAATCTGTTGCTTTAACAGCGAGTTAAGCTTATCATATCAAAAGTGAGTAAAAAATATAACAGAAACCATTCTTCTAAAACATTTCAACATGAAATGTTTCTTCTTATTTAATTAAAATTGAGACAAAGTTTAAAGTTTTTGCATCCATTGAATGACTGTTGTTTAAGTTTGAGCAACAGATCCCTGTATATCTGAATTCTTTGTATCCATGCATTTTTAGCTCACCTGAATGCTCAGGTGAGCTTTTGTGACCGGTCTTTGTCCGTCTTCCGTCCCTCGTCCACATTTGGTTTGTAAACACTCTAGAGGCCACATTTCATGTCGGATCTTCATGAAACTTGGTCAGAAGATTTATCCCAATGATATCTCGATCAAGTTTGAAACTGGGTCATGCTGGGTCAAAAACTAGGTCACTAGGTAAAAAAAAAGAAAAACCTTTTAACACTGTAGAAGTTACATTTCATGCTCAATCTTCATGTAACTTTGTCAAAATGTTTGCCTTAATGATATGTTGGTCGAGTTCAAAAGGGTCCGGTCCGTTGAAAAACATGGCCGCCAGTGGGCGGGGCAGTTTTCCTTATTTGGCTATAGAGAAACCTTGTCAACACTCTAGAAGTCACAATTTTTGCCCAATCATCATGAAAGTTGGTCAAAACATTGGTTTTATTATTATCACGGACGAGATCAAAAATGGTCCAGATCGGCCCAATTTTCATGAAAGTTGGTCAGAACATTTGTTTCCTTGATATGAGAGTTGAGTTCGAAAATGGTTCTGGTCAGTAAAAAACATGGTTGCCCGGGGGGGTGGGGGGGGGGGGGGCAGTTTTCCTTATTTGGCTATAGAGAAACCTTGTAAACACTCTAGAAGTCACAATTTTTGCCAAATCATCATGGAAGTTGGTCAAAACATTGGTTTTATTGATATCTCGGACGAGTTCGAAAATGGTCCAGATCGGTGAAAAAACATGGCTGCCAGTGGGCGGGGCATTTTCCTAATTCGCGATTAGTGAATAGACTTATTTTCTAGTGAAAGGTGTGTGATTTAAGGAGTGAATAGTGTGAACGTGTAATATAGAGTGTTTATATTCGGTGGAGGATTATTCACTGTCTACAAACGATTGTTTGGTTCCTCTACAAAGGGGGTTCAAGAAGAACACAAAACAGAACATGGCCGCCAGTGGGCGGGGCATTTTTTTCTATATGTATATAGTGAAAACATGTGAACACTATAAGTCACATTTTTGGCCCAATTTTCATGAAATTTGGTCAGAACATTTGTTTCCTTGATCTGAGAGTTAAAAAAACATGGCTGCCGGGGGGGGGGGGGGCAGTTTTCCTTATTTGGCTTTAAAGAAACCTTGTAAACACTCTAGAAGTCACAAGTTTTGCCCAATCATCATGAAAGTTGGTCAAAACATTGGTTTTATTGATATTGAGTTCGAAAATGGTCCAGATCGGTGAAAAAACATGGCCGCCAGTGGGCGTTGCATTTTTCTCTATATGTATATAGTGAAACATGTGAACACTCTAGAAGTCACATTTTTGGCCCAATTTTCATGAAATTTGGTCAGATCATTAAATTTTGTTTCCTTGATATGAGAGTTGAGTTCGAAAATGGTTCCGGTCAGTTGAATAACATGGCTGCCGGGGGGAGGGGGGCAGTTTTCTTATATTTTTATAGTAAAAAAAGCTTGTGAACACTCTAGAAATCACATTTTTGCCCAATCATCATGAAACTTGGTACAAATATATATATATATCACAAAATTGATGCCATAATTATTGCCCTTAGATTGTCCAAATTTTCATTATACTATACAAAATCCTTATAAACACTAGAGGTCACAATTTTGTTTCAGGTTTTATGAATCTTGGTCATAATATTTATTTTTGTAAGCAAAGTTTGATGTTTGGCAAGGGGGGTCACCTCAAAATATAGGGCACCAGGTCAAATCTTACAAAAACAAAAACACTCCATATGCCAGAGTTTTGGTTCAATAATGATGAAACTTGACCAGGATGTTTGTCTGGACAATATCTAGGTCAAGTTTGATGTTTGGTAAAGATTGAATGAACCGACTCCTCTCAGGTGAGCGAACTAGGGCCATCTTGGCCCTCTTGTTTAAAATTACAAGTGTGCTTGAAGTATTTTGTATGATTCACATGCAAAATGTCGTTGAAAGAATTTGTGATGAAATCCTGTCGAAGTGCCCTTGTTATTTGGTCAGTAGTTTTCCATAAACACCTTGAAATAATATTTCATTATCCATTTACTATTTACATTCACATGTGTAAGTTATCATTTGGCACACATGTATGCTATTTTTTTACTCTTGATAGTTCAACAAGTATCGTGTAATTATTCATAATTCAACTTTCACTGTATTTCTAGAAAATCTACCTAAGGAGGGAGATGATGCTTAACCAACATCAACACAAATAATTTGTTTTAACGAAATGTTTCTTTGTAACATTTTGAGTTTGTAAAAGATAAGAGCAAAGAAATTGCATTTATTGCTTTTGGACAGACAGTATATAGTTTCCATTCAATTACATAGTAGATTGAATAATATTTATTCTTTGAATATTTGTTTT
The DNA here is from genome assembly GCF_020536995.1 of Dreissena polymorpha. Lineage (NCBI taxonomy): Eukaryota > Metazoa > Mollusca > Bivalvia > Myida > Dreissenidae > Dreissena > Dreissena polymorpha. The sequence goes on along the minus strand of NC_068368.1, from coordinate 52,290,478 downwards.
AATTTTCTATGCAATGAAAATGAAATTTTCAGTACATCATTGCCATGCATTCCAGAAATACTAGTAGTTTTATGTAGCCTTGTTTCAAAGAGACAATAGCCAAATTAAAATCTGAAAATGCTCAAATCGGACATAATATACTAAATACAACATTATATATAATATGTATAAAATGTCGAATTGGGTTAAGTATTACATTTTACCATATGTTTACTATCTGTGTATTAAATACAGTAGTTGCACATTCAATCCAAGGTTTACTGGACCAATAGGAAACTTATGAAATCTAGATTTAACAATATCATCATTATTGTACACCAAGATGTAGGTGTTTTTTTATAAAAGGTTGTATTTTGTCCCACTCGATTATTTTAAAACTTTTGATTTATAATAGAAATCCATACAATCAATTGTCTTCTGTAAAGTAAACTCACCTGTTTGGAACAGTAATGACATAGACTTTTGGCAGAGTTTCATTAATGGTTCAAGTCTCTTTAAACCAAGTTCTGGAAAAATGGGGCTTCATGCATATGGGTCAAGGGTTGTCTCGGATTAGCCTGTGCATTTCCAACGGACTGCTAGCTAATCTAGGACGACACTTAACGCACATTTGTTAAGCAGAGTTTTTTTAAATAGATTAAAAGCTGTGTGGGTTTGCTTCAGCTGTGTTATATACCATGACAACATTCCTGCTTATTGCTTTCAGTTTGTGTGTGATTTTGTGAGTTGGAGAGTTAGATTTATCCCATAAATATTGAATTCATCTTGTACATTTGATGCAAGCCTTATGTTCAAACACTAAGTTGATTCAGAGTTTTATGTTTAGATCAACACCATTATTTTCAGGGTCAAGTATATACTCTGCTAATATGTTCACTAAAACTTTAATTTTCTTCTTGTTTTGGGAGAATTGCAGTATGTATACTCTACTGAATTTTTACCGACATTAACAATTTACAAATTACTGAGTTAATTGATTACTTTATTATGATTTCGATTTCTTTTCTACATTTTTTTTTTTGAATTTATGTGAAGAGTTTAATAAAAATTCTATAGAATTAATGTTATTTTATTTTAAAGAAAATTCATATAAAAAACAGCAACATTTTTAGCAGATTGATATGAATGAAGCTTTAACTGGTTATTTATTCTTTAGTTCAATGTGGTAGTGTTGCTGCAGCTGCTTGAAAATATGTAAAGCTTGTTTGTCCATAAAAATGATAACATAGCTTTTAGAACTGTCACTGCTTTGTGCGACATTTGAGCTGTTTAAGTTGTTGTTTTTCAAAATGTGTTTGCTTTTTCATATGTAAATGATTTTATTAAAATATCTAATGTAAATATAATGTAAATAAGTCATCAACCATATAACATTTGTGTGGTTCATAAATATACACATATTACACCACTAAATGTATTACTGGTATTTTATATTGATTTTACTCCATTTTAGATTTCCACATCATTTATTCAGCTTGTACACTCATTCGTCAGTTTAATTGAAATTAAGATAAACCTATCAAATAGGCCATAAATTTATCAACATTTATATTGATGAATAGTTTTGTGTATTTGAGACATGGACAAATACTTCCAAGAGATTGTTTTTTCCCTTTTAACAAATTAAAATGTTTATTTCATTACATTTTCGTTAAATATAATTATGATTACTAACTTGGTTTTTACTTCTAACTTGTTTCGTATCTTACAATATAAAAATTGAAACATATATTTTAGCAATTAATAATAGCATTTGTAATATGTAAATGACCGTTCTTGTATTCTGTATTGTTAAAGGTAAAAAGTAGCCATTAGTAAACTGTTGTTCTTTCTTACTTTTTGTCCTGTTTTTGCTTACACAAATCATATATATAAATGACATGCTTGAAAAAGGAACAAGACAATTTGATGTTGGTAGAGGTTTTGTTGACAATAAATTGGAGGGATTAATTTAAATGATAATGCAATTAAATTGCAAATTTTAAGTTGTGAGAATGTGTGCACAATATACAGATGTATTTTCAAATTATTTTAGTTACACTTAGTTTTATTGCTTATCATATTAATATAAACACATCCACATATTAATAAGTATGCCCATTTGATTCATTTGATCATTTCACATGCCGTGGTGAATGTAATGCCCTCAGTGTATGCTACGAGATTTTATTATACATAAAATTGTACACTTGCGAAAGGTGATTTCACCAGGCAATATGTGTTAATAACGTGTAATTATGTACTAATATAGAACCACCTAGTTCATTTGTACAGTTCATATCTGATCAGGTTGATGTTATACCCTCAGTGTACACTGATAATTTTATTTCCATAAAATTGTACACTTGCGATTGGTGATTTGACCTCGATCTTTTTTTAAAGATTTATTATTTACATTTTGTAATGCATATTTTACAAAGTATATTTGATAACATAATATGTAGATTTAAATACATGAAGTGAATCATTGATTTAGCTATGGTTGTGAGAAAAAAAATTGTTTGGGAATTTGATTGGTGACAATTGAAAGAAGAAAATTTCAATTATTTCTGTTTAAATGTTATGATCTGGTAGTGGTCATTTTCCTAGAAAAAATACTAGTTTGTTATTAAAGATTAGTTAAGAGGTAACTCCTTAACTCATTTCTGAGTATAAAGTCGCCAATACGTGTGTTCTAATCTGTCTAAAATATCTCCGTTTTAATATCCTCTTTATGAAGTAGATTATTTATTTTCTTTCTAATAAAACCATTTAAACCATTTGTAAGTAATGAATACTATTTTTTGTCGATCGTTTCTATTGACTTCCATCATAATACTACTTTATTAGATTTTAATGTCATGATACAATAAGTACGTGATATTGATGCAATGTCAACATTAAAATGTCTAAACTGTTGTAGAATATAAACATTCAGATTTGCATACAATTTGCTTTTATCTTTTTGTTTCTTTCTTTTATTTTTAACTTTCGAGATGTATATTTCAGGACTGGAAACACCAGTATGTTGCAGCTATTAAATGATTGCTTCTTCAATCGCGTTTTTTTATTTTTTGCTTTAATTTCAAGATATTCAAAAACGTCAACTTATTTTTGTTAGTACAGCTGATTAAGAAATAGAGAAGGTTGTGTTGACAGTAGTTGAATAGTTTTCAGTCGCTCAAAAACGATTTGAAATCAACACAACTCTCGTTTCCAAAATATTTTGCGTATGTGTTATTTCATTAAGAAATAAATTCAAACACACCAAACATTACTAAAATTTATTTACCCATTTAAATTTTCATCTAATATATATAAGCAGAGTGGAGATAATAAAGCCGCGGGCTAACGACACTACAGGATAACGTGAACGTATCGTAGGTCGCTAAAATCCAACCAGCTTAGATAACGTTAAATTGCATCGACTGTGACATGTTAAACTTGTTGGATGAACCACAGCATCCAGACACACTGAGGTTGCTACCAAAACACGGACCACAACCACAAACATTAAATTGGATGAACCACGGCATCCACACATACCTTTATTGTTAAAAATGGATGCACCAAAGCAGCCACACATACTTTTGAATTGGATGAACCACAGCATCCACATATACCTTTACTGTTTAATTGGATGAACCACAGCATCCACACATACCTTTTCTGTTAAAATGGATGAACCACAGCATCCACAGATACCATTACTGTTAAATTGGATGGAACACAGCATCCTCAGTTACCTTTACTGTTAAATTGGATGAACCACAGCATTCACAGATACCTTTTTCGTTAAATTGGATGAACCACAGCATCCTATTCAACGGACATAATCAAAATAAACCTGAACAAAATACTTAGAATATCTGTAGCCACCACTTCACTGTCGGGAATGAGGTGTTGTGCCCCATCAACAGATCATTGGCGGCCGAAGATATTATATAATGAATTTTGTGTGATTAATTTTCCTTACATAAATTCGTGCCTAGTAAAAAATATGTATCTGTTTTCTCAGCCTGTTGAATTTTTCCCGCCACAGAAACTGAGTTTCCTCCAAACAATTCATGTTATTAAACATCAATCATCATGAACATTGCCGGCAGGAGGAGAATGGGTTATAGGTGATAGTGGCCATGAACATTGGCAAGAGGGGCATGGGTTTTAGTTGATGGAGACCATGAACTTTGGCAAGAGGGGAATGGGTTTTAGTTAATAGAGGCCATGAACATTGCCGGCAGGAGAGGAATGGGTTTTAGTTGATAGAGACCATGAACATTGCCGGCAGGAGGGGAATGGGTTTTAGTTGATAAAGGCCATGAACATGGCTGGCAGGAGGGGAATGGGTTTTAGTTCATAGAGACCATGAACATGGCCGGCAAGAGGAGAATTGGTTTTAGGCGATAGAGGCAATGAACATTGGCGGCAGGAATGGAATGGGTTTTACTTGATAGAGACCATGAACATTGCTGGCAGGAGGGGAATGGGTTTTAGTTGATAAAGACCATGAACATTGCCGGCAAGAGGGGAATTGGTTTTAGGTGATAGATGCCATGAACATTGGCGGCAGGAGAGGAATGTGTTTTAGTTGATAGAGACCTGAACATTGCTGGCAGGAGGGGAATGGGTTTTAGTTGATAGAGACCATGAACATTGCCGGCATGAGGGGAATGGGTTTTAGTTGATAGAGACCATGGATATTGCCGGCAGGAGGGGAATGTTTTTTTTATACCTTATGATAAAATATAACATTTCTGCAGTGAAAACACAGAAGTGAAAATAAACAAATTGTTTTATTCACCGGTGAAAATAACAAATTTTCGGAACTCCTTTTTCTATTTTTAGAAGATCATAATTTTTTTTTATGTATATTGTCTATGATCACGAATGAATTAAAATCGACATTCCACCGAATCCAACACATTTTCTTTTTATTTTGTGCTTTTTCACCGTTTATTAAAATTTTTAAAGAATTTAACTGCACCCAATTGTATAAACGCTGGTTAAAGTTACCGCTCTTGGTAAGTTTGCGGTTATTCAGGTTTAGTAACCGTCACGGTAACTCGATTGTATAAACACGACATACCGCAATGTAACTAAACCGCGCATAGTGGAATTTAACCAACGGTAAATTTAACCAAAACATTCCCAAAATGCATTTTCTAATGACGTAATTTTCGCGCGGAGTGTCACGCTTCCATTTCGTTAACAAACAAAACAAACAGCGACATGTATCTTTTTTATCAAATTCATTTACAAATGATTTAACAATAAAATAAAGTGTACATTTTAACTATGAGTTCATCAAATTTTTCAAAATGTTTACGAACATATGACCAGGGAAAAAATTATCATGATGTCAGGATTTGCCTCATTTAGCGGAATCCCAGGTGCTTCCAACTGCGAGAGAGTGCTTGCAAAGACGCCTATTTTTTATTTTTTATTTTTTTAGTGATGTAACATGTTCATGGTCGCCTATTCTTCTAATTTGGCTTATAACCCGTTGTCATGACTGCGGTTTAATACAAGAGCACCGCCTTGCGGGTGCAGACCGCAGGGACCTATCTCAATTTCAATCACAAAGGAGGGAGGGGTGGAGTGGAGAGTGGTGTATAGTGTGGGGGTGTGGTAATTTATAACATTATCTTCCAAAAATGCAAAAAAACAATTGTTTGGCGGGGGGGGGGGGGGGTTCTTGGGTGTGATAGTTGGACGGTATTTCAAAAATAAAATAATAAAAATAAATATTTGTGTTTTTTAACCATGTGTGAAAAAAGCAAGAGATGTGTATGTCAGAAACACAATGCCCCCTATTTGGCCGCTTTGATTTTTTTTTACATTTGACCTTGAAGGATGACCTTGACCTTGAACTTCCACCACTCAAAATGTGAAGCTTTATGAGAACGCCGCTTTGATTTTTTTTAACTTAGACCTTGAAGGATGACCTTTACCTTAAAGGATGACCTTGATCTTAAACTTCCACCACTCAAAATGTGCAGCTTCATGATAACGCCGCTTTGAAATTATTATCTTTGACCTTGAAGGATGACCTTGACCTTGAACTTCCACCACTCAAAATGTGCAGCTTCTTAAGAACGCCGCTTTGATTTTTTTTTACCTTTGACCTTGAAGGATGACATTGACCTTGAAGGATGACCTTGATTTTGAACGTCCGCCACTCAAAATGTGCAGCTTCATGAGAACGCCGCTTTGAATTTATTTTTTTTACCTTGAAGGATAACCTTGAACTTCCACCACTCAAAATGTGCAGCTTCATGCTAACGCCGCTTTGAATTTTTTAATATATTTTTTGACCTTTGACCTTGAAGGATGACCTTGACCTTGAAAGATGAACTTGACCTTGAAATTCTACCACTCAAAATGTGCAGCTTCATGATAACGCCGCTTTGAATTATTTTTTGGCCTTTGACCTTTAATGATGACCTTGACCTTGAAGAATGACCTTGACCTTGAACTTCCACGACTCAAAATGTGCAGCTGCATGAGAACGCCGCTTTGAAATTATTATTGTTTGACCTTTGACCTTGAAGGATGACCTTGACCTTGAAGGATGACCTTGTCCTTGAACTTCCACCACTCAAAATGTGCAGCTTCATGAGAACGCCGCTTTGAATTAATTTTTTTTACCTTGAAGGATGACCTTGACCTTGAACTTCCACCACTCAAAATGTGCAGCTTCATGAGATACACCTGCATGCCAAATATCAAGTTGCTATCTTCAATATTAAAAAAGTTATGGCCAATGTAAAAGTTGTGTTAATGCATTTGTTTGTTTACAAATCTACAAATATTGACTTAAATATTCTGCATCAATATTTCGTTCATAGGGGACTTAAGATGACAAACGCATCTTTGCTATATTGGCAAGTGGAAGTCAATCCTTCAATACACTCCTGAATATTGACATTATTTAGTGAAATAAATGGGATTAAAAAAGTAAAGGGTGCTGAAGAAGGATCTATATGGAATTCAGCCAGTTTTGTGATAAATTACTTGAATTTGCTAAATCAAAGGATTTCTTAGTATAAAACTTATTGTAATTAAGGATTTTAGGCATGGTCTTTTAATTTCAATAAAATATGTGCAAAATTATAAATTGAAATTTCGAAGATTTGTACGCGTTAGTCATTGACCAGTTCAGAGGAACAGCAGAGTTGAAGCAAAAAGCTTTAGGTTGCAGCATTTGTGCTCGATATCTTTCCATTAGTTTTAGGAATTGCCTCCTTGTGGCGGAATTCGGAATAATCAGAAGGAAAAGAAGCATACGTAATAATTCTTCAAAATGGAATCACATCCATTTTTCTGAACCTGAGGTTAATTAGCGACAAGTAAGGCGATTAAAACAACATTTTAAATACTTGCGAAATATAAATTTTTATTGGAAAGAATAACAAAATACTTTTACGGTAATACAAATATATCATAAAAACTCTCTCAATCCTTATAAATTTAATACTATTTTTAGATATTCATTTATTTTACCCATTGTTAATCAGTATAGGGGGCGTACAAAAACCCCGTGGACATCTGTTGGTCCGTAGACACAACTTGTCTAATGGTGTTCTTCTTCAGTTTTCAACAAACAACATTCAAATGTGTAGGCATTTTTTCCTTATGATGGCACAATTCAATTCCATTTATTCTTCCTGATGATGTGAAGTTGTGGCTATGAAATTTTAATCGCCCTGCATTAAATATTTTAAGTTACGCCCCCTTTTCAACTAAGTATTTCTGTAACATTATTGTTGTGTTTTTTTAGACTTTAATTGGCAAAACATACACCCAGGGGGTCGATAATTGATATAAACCTGTGTAATAAAATAACTTACAGATATTTCACTCTATAACCACAAGGACCAAAGGTTTAATATTTGGGTTACAACATTGTATTTGTTATCCACAAACTTTGTTCAAAGAATGACCCAGCGGTCATATTGGCTACACCACAGGATCCAATTGTTAATTGGTACAGCTTGCTGCATATTACTATATGGTGTCTGGGGAAATCTCTGCTGTGACAAGTTATAGTTCATGTTCTTATTATAAATGTACCCTATTAAAGTATTTCACGATGCAACATTCCTAATTTGATGGGGAGCAGACCTCTTTTTTCTGTGAAAAGAGGGTTTAATGCATGTGCGTAAAGTGTCGTCGCAGATACGCCAGTGCAGTTCGCACACTCTAATCAGGGACGCCATTTTCTGCTTTTATGGAATGTTTCGTTTATAGGAAGTCTCTTCTAAACGAAAATCGAGTCTATGCGGAAAGTGTTGTCCCTGTTCACCCTGTGGGCGATGCATAGGCTTATGCGCATACATTAAGCCCAGTTTTTTCAGAGTGCGGCTTATATTCCAAGACACAAAATCCCCATTTTGATGGTTCCAGACTCATTCAAAAAATGTTTTAAATTGCTCTGTTTTTCAGGTGTCAAAAACGAGAGGAGGGCAGGCAACAACCTAGAACATTAACTGACAGAGAATGGTTTACAGGATGTAGGAAGACATAGTGAAGAATAATCTCTCTTTTTTTACCAGATTTTGAGGGTAACTTTTCTGTGTGACCATGGTTTAAGTGGGGTGTAAACTGAATGTTTGACCTGAGTGACAGAAGTGTGTAATTGTTATGTCTGGTGTGAGTTGAGTGTAACCCTTCTCAGGCCTGTGTATAATTTGTTTGTGAGCTTTTTGTGTCTTGCCGGAGTGAAAGAAGACTGTATACGTCATTTCTGACATGGGTGAAATTACAGTGTAACCATTCTGTGTGGCCTAAGTAAAATTGGAAACTAGTCTGAATAAGTGTAGAATGTAATTTGTATGTTTGTCTTGAGCACGAATAGAGTGACCTTTATGCCTGATCTAAGTGAGAGTAGACTGTAACCATTTTGTCTGGCCGGAGTGACATTAGAGTGTTACCTTTTTGTCTGGCCCAATAAAGAGTAGTGTGTAGCCTTTATAGCTGGCCTGACTGAGAGAAGAGTGTCACATGTATGTCTTTCCTAAGCAAGAGTATAGTGAGACCTTATTGTCTGATATTATTTCTTCTAAATAGCACTTAACATTCTTCCTGCCATTACAGAGATGCCTTGTCTGACGCGTCCAGAGATGTTGAGACAGGTTTGAATGCAGAGGTAATAAGATAAGACGAAATAAGATATTAGACGAAATTGCATGATATTTGAATGGGTTAACTTAATTAAAATAACATAAAGAGAAATTAGATAAAACGGGGTATATATTTACATTTGGATAATATCCGATAAAAAAGTATAACATGCAATTATACATGATATACAATCATATGAAATAACATGACACAACATTGGGGACACTAACTTGATGTAACATGATATAATAAATGAGGTAAGATCACATAACAAAAGATTCGCTGAATTAACCTAAGATAACATTAGCTGTAAGAAAGCATCGGTTGAAATAAATAGATCTTCCTGTGGTTTATAACAAAATGACTTGAAAGTAGAAATGCGCTGTTTCAAACAATGAACATTTTTTAACATATGAATTCCTCTAATAAGTTGTAAATAAAAATCGATATTCTGCAGAAACGAATTAACGCCATTGCTATATGGCTGGCTAAATTGATATTATGTACGATAGGAACAAATGTGAAGAAATTTAAAACAACATATGGTATAAATGAATAAATGGAAAACATATTAAAAAACGATAAAAGTTAGATACAATAGATACAGTAATATAAACTCACAAATAATGTTATAATTTTAACATTTATAAAGATAAAATTTTCCTATAAACACTTGTGTTGAATGCAATTATATTATAAATTATATAATACAAAATATGCTGAATTATTATTTTTGTTATTTTTATGAGTATGTTCTAAGTCAACACTGAAGGTAAATCAGGAACAAATATTATGGGTATCATTTACTTAATTTCTTTATCCTGGAAATATAAATTATTCCCTAATTTTGGGAAAATGTGGCTAAATGCATATTCCTAAAGTGTGTCTCAGAAAATAATGTGAAGTCCGCTTTGCTCTTTTTTGGAATTTTTCATTTAAATGAAGTCTCTTCCAGTATAGGGAGAAATTGTTGTCCGTTTTCGGACTGCTTATGCAAATCTGGAACGACACTTTAAAGTTCTCATGAAAGGCACTGTTATCGACAGGGAATAAATGAATGCAGTTGGTTTTGTAAATTCCTATTCAATTTTATTTTGGCATGTATTCATATTGTTAAGTTGCTAACAAGCATTACCTGCAAAGCTCTGTGCTCTCTTAATGCTTTTTGATTTTGATAACGACGTTTATAGAAGTCTTCTCACATTTATATTCATATGATTTCTCACTGCCATTATAGATTTAAGACTGTATACAGAAGGTGTAAATATTTGCTGAATTAAGGGAAACTAAATTATTTTCCAAAATTTTAGGTTTATTCTAGTTCCTTAGGATTTTTACATAATTATTTGTTATCAACTTTACTGATAGGATTTTTTTATAACAATTTATACCAAACGTTTGTATAAAATTGAAATGGGTAATACACAAATTTACACATTATTATGTTGATCTGGATTGAAGATATATTTCGAATGGATTTCTTTCCCATTTGGAAATCTGAAAACTAATTTTCACAATACATACCAATAAATTAGTGCTGTGAGTGTTGTCACTTCTACTATGAGTGCTTCACAGTTTCCTATATTATTATGATTTAAATTAAATTTATAAGATGATAGTGTTTAACACCTCTTATATCAAATCCCTGCTAACTTGACTAAAACACAAGTTTAGCTCACTTTTTCTAATTCTACTTTTCTTTCTTTTGACATTGAAAGCTTACATGATAATTGAGTATTGAATCGTATAGGCATTTTAGTTTCATTAGTTCGTTCTTTTCTAATACAATCTTATTTAATAACTCCCAGACTGTGTGATCTTTATTTAAAAGACTGATCTTGTCGTCAGTGATAACTTATAATCTGGCCATCTAACGCAGGCAAATGGTTTATTCGCTGGTCTACAAATCAGAGAATCGCAGATTTTATTTTATTCGTGTGGAGATTATTATTCTCTTTAATTATTATTTTTTATTGTAAATTATCATTCGTATTTATTCACAAAATGCTACGAGCCCATCATAATTAATGCTACGAGCCCATCTAAATTGATCAGTCTTAACAAATGGCATTACAAAAATCACTTGCTGACCTAACAGTCTTCTCCTTAGTTTGATTGATTAAAACAGACTAAATGTTACATGTATATATTCATTGTCTTTGCAATAGACGCGGCCTTTGAGTTGTGGCAGTGAGGATGCAGACTGTGGAAAAAAGCAGTAAATTCGTGGATACTATTGAAGTAAAGAGATACATGATAGCTCTAATTAAGCTTTAATGTATGATGCAGTGATCTAGTGTAGTGTAATTACTTATTATTTGAACGGTTTTGATCTATCGTTGCAGTGTCACTTAATGGTATTCCGTGTTCCAAATATGATAGGATACATAATCATCTCATACTTGGTTGGTTTATATTTTCCGTCTTCAAAATGTCGGTATTCAAAGTTGTAAATATTGTAAAATGTTGAATCGAATGTGCTTACTTCGTGTTTGTTTTGGTTCGTTGTTGACAGAGTTGATATGATATCATATTTGTATACGACTTCTTTAAAGAGCCGTTCAGGTTTTATTTACACATTCAACTGCTACGGGTCCATCTTAATTAATGCTACAGGCATATGAATTAATCAGTCTGAACAAACCGGATTAAGATAATCTCTCACTGCCCTAACAGTCCTCTGCTTAGTTTGATTGATGAAAACAGACGAGATGTTACATGTATTAATTCATTGTCTTTGCAATATAGGTGGCCTTTGAGTTGTGACAGGGAGGATGCAGACTGTGGGAAAGGAAGTAAATGCTTGGAGGACGGGTCGTTCATCGGATAATAATGAGATATGAAGGGTTATCATAGATCGAAGGACGCAATTGTGTAGGATGCGCTGATTAAGTTTATTGTACTAATTTAGTGTTTTAATGTCTTTGAAATGGCACTATGAGGGTTATGAACTGTTCAAAATCATCATACGAAAAATGTTGGCTTGACTATACTTCGTTGGTAAATATTTTTCGTCTTCACAATCGCAGTAATAAAAGTTGTGAACATCGTCAAACACGGTGAATCGAATGAGATTGATAAAGAGCTTTCATGTACAATTGGTTGCTTTTTGAATACTCGATTATCAGGTTCTTTGATGAGTTGATATGATATCATTAAATTATATACGACCTCTTTAAAGATCTGTGCAAGTGTTAATTTCCATTAATTATTTAAACTTACAACACATAATTTTAAATAAAGCAAATGATTGGAATAGAATGTGTTGATCTTGTTCATACAAGTTCATACTATGACATTTCCAATTTGTAAATAACATGATTGTTATGTATGTTTACCTACAAACAGGTCTGACAGCTAAGAAATGAAAGCTTCAAAAATGCATTTACATGTGTTTTAAAGTCTTTTATGTTAAAGAGAAATAAAGTAATGCTGATCATTCATTTAATGTAGGCATATATAATTTTAAGATGTAATCGACACAAAGTGATTTTTTGTATAATATTTATTTTGTTATAAATCAATCCAAAACTGATACAGTGTATATTTTTTTCACAAATTGGGTGCATAGAACATAACCTTTCACTACTATTCCTTAGTTTAATGTTATATGTGCGATGGTTATCCTGAATATACAACTGTTTTTTGGTGATGAAACCCTGTCATCAATTAAATATATTTTACACAGGCGTTCTAATTTGATATCTTAACATATCAATACTTTAAATGCAAATGCATAATTTTTAAACAATTTTCATTGACATTTAAGATTATATTTTGTATATTACGGAATATTGTAAAATGTTTGATATAATTTAAGTGTTATACAATCAGATTGGGTGTTGTGATAGTTCATTTGCGTGCGTCAGGAAATAAGTTTGTAATTTATGTTTCTTTGTTGATTGGATGTAATGTAGGTGTACTAAGAATTAGTCTTTCTTTCTCCAAAATAATTATTGTATTGGTCATCCATGACAGGTTTCATCATTGTTAAATTTAAGAATACTATTGTATTCAAACAAAATGTCGAAAAAAAAAGGAATAATAAAAGCATTTTTGTAACTTTTGAGGACTTTAGTTCATTGTGATCAAAATCTAGAACTCAATTATTCTGTATTCAGATATAGTATAGAAGATAGTGTTCACTTATATTTGTACAATTTAGTATTGTATTACAATGTTTATTTAATGTAAAGGATTATAATTTATAGTAAGCATAGGCTTCATAATGCTTTTTTGTAAAATGTAAAAACTTTTCAACTTATGCTACCTTTAATGATAGACATAGCATTAAACTAAGTGCATTTACAAAGAAAAATGTTGTGAGCGATGTTGGTACATACATACCGCAGGAAAGAATAAGCACCAGTAGTGAATTAAGTTGATAAAGGTTTAGACCCTTTGCTTCAACTCTTAACGGCCAGTTCAGTTAACAGACAGATCTTTAAAGGTAAATAAAATCAATATAGAAGGAAACATTCTTCTCAAGAAACCAAACATTATTTGATTATATTATTTAGAAGTAAGACATATTTTAACGTCCAGTATTTCATTTACTAAAACAGTCAGTAAACTAAAGTTAATGACTGATATCATTTATTTTTGTAAGTGTGCTTTAAATATTTTGGTATTGGTTCCTGCCAAATGTCATTATAATAATTTTTTATGAAATCCTATCAAAGTCCCTTGTAATAGTTTCGCTTATCAACAACTTACAATATTATGCCATTATCATGTTTTAACCTGTTTCATTCGGCACTCATATATGCTTTTTTTTACTTTTGAAATTTCCAGAAGTTCATGTTTATAATTATAATTTGTCAATATATTTGGTTAACATTACCATTGCAATGTTGTATATCTATCATAGGGAAAGGTTTAGCTCACTCAAAAGCAACACAAAGTAATTCTTAAACCAAATCTGTTTTCTTTGTAACGTTTTGATCAAAGAAAATATAGATTTTTTTGCATCTGAAAGTTTTAATCACTTAGAAAATTCTAGTTATGTAGAATCATCTGTTTGCAAAAGATAATATAAGATTAACTGGCCTTTTATTGCTTTTTAATAGTCTATAAGTTTTCCGTCCAAACGCATAGAAGATTGAAATATATCTATTATTGTAAAACTTCAATATTCCCATGTAATGAAAATTAAATTTTCTTTATCATTGCTATACATGCCAGAAATGCCATAAGTTAGATATAGGCCTGTTTCTCTAAGAGAGAATAGCAGTGTATTTTTTAAATTAGAAAAAGGCTCAAATCGGACAACAATAAACTTGACATTTAAAACCCAACATTATTATGTGAAAACAATTTACACTAAGGGTTAAGTATTACATTGTAACATGTGCTTGCCATCTGTGTACCAGATACAATAATTGCACATTCAACCCATTCTTTGACTGGACCAACAATATACTTCACTATATGCTATTTTTTTAAATGCTAAATGTAACAATTTCATAATTATTGTAAAACTTCAAATATAAGTTGTATTTTTGCCCAATCAAAACACATTCAATAATCAAGTGACTAATGTGAAATATTGTCATATATTTAGAAAGGTAATAACATATAAATGTGGCAGCGTTTCATGATTGGTTTATGAATATTTTAATATGTGTGTCTTGGCTTCAGCTGTGTTAATACCGCGACAACATTCATGCATATTGCCAACATGTCATGTGTGTTTTTTGTGAATTGGACAGTTGATATTGATCCCATATATATGTTTTAATATATATCTGTACATTTGATGTTAGCCTCATGTTACTAGGTTGAATAAGAGCTTCATGTTCAGATTGACATCAATATTTTCAAAGTCAAGTATTTAAACTCATAAATAATTGTTACTCACACTTGGGATCAACTCTTGTTTTGGGAGAATTGCAGTATGTATTCCCCTCTGATGTTTTACTCACATGAACACTTGATAAGCATAATATGTTGGGATTGATGATTTCACCATGATACTGTATTGTTTTCTGCATCTTCTGTCTGATGTAGTGTGACGTAGAGGTAACGTAAACTCCTATAGAATCATGCTTATTTTATTCCCAAGAGAATCAATTAAAAACTAATACATTAATATGAAGATGTAGGAAATTTTAGCTGGAATGTAAAGATTCGTTAAGATTACTCGAAGACTTGATACTCAAGTTAATTTATCATTGCTTTGTGTGACATTTCAGCTGTTTTATGTTTTTCTAAATGTTTTTTTTTTCTTATTTTGATGTTTTTATCAAATTATCAAATGTAAAAACAATGTAAATACATGTAAGGCACCAACCAATAATCGTTTGTTTGGCTCATGAATAAATATATAGCGGATATGTGTTGAATCTGGTGGAATATCGATTTTAATGCACAGCCACGAGTGAAAAAATATGTTTTCTATGAACACGAGTTAAATCAAATCGATATATCACCATACACCATATTGAACACATTTTCTTTTTATTGTATGCTTACAGGTGATTTTTTATTCATTCCGGACCATATAATTCCCAGAATTGGGAGCCCAGAAATGTGATTACATGTATATTCAAGAGAAGCTTATCCGTATGTTTTTATAAACATTCAATGAAGAGTAATCGCCCTTGGTAACATTAGGGGGTCACAATGGGGAAACCAAAGATATCTAAAATAGGTCCGGTCAAATAATGAAAATTATCTATAATTTTCACTGTCATTTTTCACTATCTGAAACAGTGAAATATCAGTTTTAATTCACTGATATTTCTATATAAACCATATAAAAGCATAAAATAAACACATGTTACATCACGAAATATAAAATTGGTATTTTATATTTATTGTGATCTATTTTAGTATTCCACATCATTAATTAGCTTGCATTTTATTATGCCCCCTTCGAAGGAGAGGGGGTCTATTGCTTTGCTCATGTC
Source organism: Dreissena polymorpha (assembly GCF_020536995.1). Taxonomy (NCBI): domain Eukaryota; kingdom Metazoa; phylum Mollusca; class Bivalvia; order Myida; family Dreissenidae; genus Dreissena; species Dreissena polymorpha. Next base: position 52,274,465 of record NC_068368.1, on the reverse strand, counting down.
GATCTGTCGGTCGGTCTGTCTGTCGGTCTGTCGGTCCGTCCACCAGGTGATTGTCAGATGATAACTCAAGAACGCTTGGGCCTAGGATCATGAAACTTCATAGGTACATTGATCATGACTCGCAGATGACCCCTATTGATTTTGAGGTCACTAGGTCAAAGGTCAAGGTCACAGGTGAAGGTCACAGTTACTGGAAATAGGCATTTTAAGGATTTAGCATGGTTCAAACAAGGGAAACAACTACCGTTTATGCATGTTCTTTTTGTTACAGCATTTGCCTCCCTTGTAATATATTTAAATTTTGCCAAATGTAAGGCTAACTGCATTTTTGTTATGCATTGTATCAATAAACACCACCAACACCAACACCATCATCATCACCACCACAACCACCACCACCACCACCACCACCACCACCACCAAAAACGTATTCACACAATGGCTGCTACTACAACTTATAGCCCATATAGGGGGGCATGCATGTTTTACAAACAGCCCTTGTTGACAATTCTCATTGTTCAGCTCGATTTATATATAACGGTACATTTGCAAAAGATTCATATAACCCTATCAAATAGAGGATCGAATTTACCAGCATTTATATTGATTCATGTTTTTGTGTATTTAAGACATTTCCAATAACATAAAACAAATTATTTTCTCTTAGAAAATTACTTACTTGTTTTTTATTTTTCGGTAAATATACAATTTAAGCCGATAAGAACGATTACACCTTTGATTTGATTTTACACAGCCATTTTCCTTTGTCTCGATGATCGGTTCTGAACGGTGTTAATGCTGACTGCGTATCATTTTTTTGTGTTGAATAATACAGTGAGGTATTGCCAACAGTCTACGGGTTACATAGTTTACTATCTGGGACTTAAAGTGACACATTTGATCGCCGATTGTATTGCAGAAACAATGCGCCGACGCGACAAACATTTTCACAGTATTCTCGAGAGTTGTAAAAAAGTCAATTAATCTGTAACATGTGTCGAAATCCGTTTATTAAAAAATTGTAATTATTATTATGCTAATTAGTTTGTGTTCGCAAATTTTCCAATCAGACCTGTTTATTAAGTTATCAATCGACGTGTTTTATTTATTTTCCAATGTACCATAATCGAGTCAGATTTCCATAAGGTTCCATGCAGAAATGTCAAAACGGAAAGTGTTAACGTTAAATGAGAAAATTCGGGTGTTATAAGTGTCAAAGAGTTTAAGTGCACGTTAATTAAATCGCAAACGAATTTGGAGTAGGAAAAGCCCAAATTCTCCGTGCAAACCATTTGCATTGTATTAAAAATTAGAGAGAACAAATACAACTTATTTATGTAAAACATTGTTTTATTCATTTTATTTAAATAAAGATTCATTTGATTACAAAAACTGAAATCAGTGTGTCAAAAGGGGATAATCCTACATCTGGATTTAAAATCAAAGTGTTAGAAATCGACATGTTCAAGTTTCATTTCCCTTCTTATACAATATGTTCAACAAACTTTAAACATGTCCACAATAAGCGTTTAAGATATAAAGTTCGCGTTGTAGTGAGTGTAATGTCCTAAAACAAAGTCCATTTATGAACATGTATATGAATAGCGGTTTTAGTGCATACATACTCCATATCGCGATCGTATGATTAAAATGTCATGCTTTGATTATAATGATAAAAATCATAAATGCATGTTATCAGTGTTATATGCGAATTTCGCTAAGCTTAGGAACACATCGAGGACAACAGGTAGTTGATAGGTCTTTAAATTTTATTTCATCGCACCTAAAAAAAATGTAATTATATTTGTCTGAATTTTATATAACCATTGAGTAGTTTTAAGTGGTTATTAAATTAAAATTATCATCTATCGTATTGCTATTTAATTTAAATTGCTATGAGGTGAATTCTTATTAAGACTTAATTTTTTATATATAAATCTGCGCCAAGTGTGAAGTTTTGAGCCCCTTTACAACGGTTTAGAGAACGACCGCTCTTATTTAAACCGATTTACAAAACGACCGCTCTTATTCAAACCGGTTTACAGAATGACCGCTCTTTTTCAAACCGGTTTACAGAACGACCGCTCTTAACTGACCGTTCCAAACGGTAATCACAGATTATTCTTATTCGTGAGTCAATGTTATATTTGTGTGTCTTGTCTACTAGAACTACATTTACTTTGTGCCAACTGTTTGCAATAGGTATCTTGCCATGATACATAAATTGCCACAGCACTTTTTCTGTCCTAATGATACAGCCAAATGTTTTGTAATGTGAACAAAGTATGTCATTGAATGTCATGGCGACTGTCTCCGAACCTGATAGGACGAATATTGACATTTAGCTTAAATCTTAAATATGACTCAAATAAAATGTAACAATGTTTTAAAATTGATATTTGCTAAAGTTGTGGGAGATTCTATAACAAGCTTTCATTGTAAAACTATAATGTTTTACACCATAGATAGAACACCTCCTTGCATATGGTTCGAAAACAACCTTATGTTTCTACTTTGGCTTTGTTCACACGTATTAAGGCGATGGCTGCGATTGGGAAGGCTCCCGTATTATATCATAGAAGGAGTGAACTTGTTCGATGGGAAACTCTCAAAGTTGCTGCAGAGACGCCATTTAGTGTATATAGACTCCACGATAAAGAACAACTTACGAGATGTACTTCATATGGGTATAGATAACATTGGAAGTCGGTTGCAATCGTGTAGTATACGGCGAAATTCACAAGCTGGAGAACTAAGGCGTGTATTCTTACGTAACAGCATCAGGTTACTGTTAAAGTTTGAGTACCTGGGCACATTTAATAATATTTTACTATGTTAAGTGAGTAATATTCACGGTTCTAATGCAATCAACGGGCAATATATAAAATGTATATACAATGCTTTTGCATACTCCACGAATGGAAGACTGAAAACTGTTGCTTTTAAATTTATTAAACACCTTTACGGGTTTCACAATTCAATTCAATCATCTAACAGTTTGCGATTACGAAATGTTCTTGATAGCGAAACTATCCGTCGTTTAAAATATTCCTTAAATACGGATGTAGTTTCTAATCGCTTCAATATGGCTTCTACATTGTACTGCAGTGGACAAATTCACGCGGCAGTTAGATTGTTGGATGACGTGAAGAGGATATATCACATCAAAGTCAAGGCGGTGTGTGATTGTAGACATATCTAAGGAGACCGTGATATGCAGGTGTTTGCTTATATGCTATCAGGTTACAGTGACAACGGATTTGTTGAACTGCAATTCGCATTATGTGTTCAGTTTTTGAGGCAAGAATCGTACTGCACTCCTTTCATATAACTGTTCGAAATCAATCTCAATATCACTGAAGAGGAAATGGCCCAGAGAACTATGACTCAGAAACGATGGATGGACAGTGCTAAGGTACCTCACGTATGGGGGACTCGGTGAACGTGACAATCAGCTTCATGCGTTAAGAGACTTGGTGTCTTTCATGCGTGATTGAAGAGATCCCATCATCCTGTATCACCAAGAGACTGCCGTAAACTTGCTGTGACACTGCTATGCAATGGAAGGAGACTATGGAAGGGCGTTACATTTATACAGAGAATCGTTGCGGTGTTGTCGTATCAAAAACAATGCTGCTAATTGGCACGTTAGGCGTGTTCATCATTGTGTTCTTAATTAAATATACAATTTGCAAAGGATGGCAGTACACATATTCAAATTCTTACTTGAATATAAAAATTTGAACGTGTATAGTAGTTTCTATATATTAACTAATTATGAAAAGAAACAAATGTATTTCAAAGCATCATAATCCCCATGTATTCAAGTTCAACAAATGATGTATATTCACCAAGTTTAGGACAGAGATACCTTTAATTGTCCTCAACTAGAGTGAAATGAATTATTTTAAGTAATTTCATCGTTTGCACAATATTAATGTTAGTTTATATGAGACTCATAACACTTTATTCAACAACGGTATGCTAATGTATTCAGTTATCAGATCTGTGTGTTTCCATTCTGGCACACTAGATTTTCTGACAGCTGTTTTCAAGCGACTCTTATTATTTTTGATACTAATACATTAAAGATATTGCGTCACAATTGTTTTCTAAAAAAAATCTGTCACCGAGATATTTAGAGATACATAGCAGTGTAATATAGTAAGTTTCCGGTCATTGTTTGACATTTTATGTACTTAAAGGGATCTTTTCACGCTTTGGTAAATTGACAAAATTGGAAAAAGTTGTTTCAGATTCGCAAATTTTCGTTTTAGTTATGATATTTGTGAGGAAACAGTAATACTGAACATTTACCATGGTCTAATATAGCCATTATATGCATCTTTTGACGATTTTAAAACCTAAAAATTATAAAGCGTTGCAACGCGAAACGATTGAATAATTTGGAGAGTTCTGTTTTTGTCGTTAAATTTTGTGAAACTACGAAGATTGCTTATATAAGGTATAAAATACGTTGAGTATGTGTACTCGGCGGAATAGCTCAGTAGGCTAAAGCGTTTTTACTTCAGGACTCTGGCAGGACTCCAGGGGTCACTTGTTCGAAACCTGCTCCGGGCAATGTTCTTTTCCTTTTTTTAATTTTATTCTTGATTTTTTACTGGAGCTTTTACGATCCAATGTTTACATTTATCAATATAAAGCATTTAATGAATAAGTTAAAAAATGCCAAAATCCGTGAAAAGGCCCCTTTAAGCCAATATTTGGCAGGCCACTTTCCTCAATGTTTCAATCCCACCTTGTATTCTCTCGCATCACAAATGTATATTATATTACTAGGAAAGGTAATGCGTGCTTGGTATTGAAATAATATTTATAGGTTATTAGACGTTTAACTGCACAAAACGGAGGTATAATTAAATATATCACGTATTGTACATTTTAAACGTCTAATAAGCTTTTTATTAAATATCCCTTTCTTAAGCTCTTTGTTTGATTTTAATTTTAATTTTGATTTTTAAATGCTTTAAATGAATCTATGCTATTTTCAAGACAAGCGCCCGTGTGAATCAATTATTGTACATGCAGATGCTTTTTTCTCTGTAACGGCTTTTATCGTTATAAAATAATTGCTTAGTGCACATGTACGTAACTGTCCTATATGAACAAAATACAGACATTTTGGATCCATTAACGGAATATATTGGACGGTCGCGTGGCACATATGAAGAATCCCCATTGGATGTATGCATTGGATATAGAATAATGCTATGTACATACTTGTGGTAGGCTTAAACAACCTATAATTGTTGTCCACAGGCCAACATATGACTTTGAAAGTTGGACACACAAATGTTTCTTGGTTAAACGTGACCATTATTACAAATGGGCTACTGTGTATTTTAATAAATTGTTTTATATTGTTTTGTATAAACATTGCATAATTGTTATTTTTATGGATATAGATGCCAACGAAACTGTTTAAAAGTATCAAATATGCCATAAAAAATATTAACATTTTTTTGTGTATTTTTCTAGTACGTAGTTAAGTCGCCTAAAGCATACTTTAGACCAATGGTTTTTTTGGTATGACAGAAATGCCATCAACTTTTGTATTGCATGGTAACATTTCTTCAAATTTGCATAAGCAATGTATAATTGAAAGTAGATTATGATGAAAACAAAATACATGTGTGTTCCAGCCATTAGTACTCAGCTACCTGAAAAGCATCTTAAATCTCATGTAAATACTGAGATGAGTATATGTTGATGTAAAATATGTAAACATACTTAATAACGTAGCGCATATACTTTTAATGTACGATGTATCATGAATACAATGTTATTCAATATTAGGAAACCACATTTATATGTATATTTCTAAATATTAGCGTGTTTATTGTGTTCTTCTAGCACTAATATGATTTTCATATAGAGCAGGAACTATCTTGTACGTTTTATGCTGTGTTTTTGAGTTATGATTTATGTCTGCCATATGTATAATTATGCCGTTTAATGCTGATTGTGAATGAATTTATTGAATGTAAATTAAATTAAATATAATAGGACATCGGAAGCCACTACAATTATTAACATTTATATCAAATATCAAATTTTGTGTCCGTCAAAAGTACAGAAACCATTAGTCGAACATATTTTTCTTATAGTAATGATAAAGGTGTTTTTGTTGTTTTTTCAAAATAAAGAAAGATATTAAATACGTACATATGGTGTAAAGTATAGATACGTGTCGTTTTTCTTTCATAATGAATATATATAAATATAGTATGTAAGTATTTCACGAGTAGTTAAATATTAATTTGATTTGTTTTTATTTTCACAGTAGCACTGCGTTAAACAGTCCAAGCACTCTGTTAATGCTTTACAACAGCTGATGCATATAATCACGAAACAAAACACACACCATAAAGTTATTAAAGAGTTACATACTATAATTAAAATTAATGAATTATTTGCATACTTTCTAAATACGAAGTTATATCGGCTGGAGGACACGTTTTCACCAAGGAGAATGCATGACAAAAATGTCAAAAACTTGTTTACTACACGATAAACGTTCTTTAAATGTTAAAAAACAAAGAATTTTTATGGTAGCTAATGATGAGACTAGCAATAAAACACGATTGAGATATTTTACCATTAGTTCTCAACTACCGTCATAGAATCTCAAATTCAGTGTAAATACTGGGTTGATTATATGTTGGCGTTAAATATGTGATTAGATTAATTGGCAACGCACTGACTTATCGGCGTTCGACGGCGCAGCCACGAGTGAAAATATTTTTTTCCTATGATCACGAGTTAAATAACACACTCTTACACAGAAAATAATTAACAGCTCTTTCCCTTTCGCTGAAAAGTTACGTTACTATTTCTCCCGTGGCGTGCCTCAATACATTTCAATATACAAAATGACGTCATCAGTGTTTGCATCATCCTTCGCCGAAAGAAAAATTCCAATATTTGATTGTTTACGAGTAAACAAAGCTGAAAGGTTTTAGCATTTTATTGCTCTTGCTAAAATAAGCAAACACAGTTAAGCATAAAATACTTATATTGTAACAACATTTACCGAACAGTACATGTCCGTGATGTCGTAGGAATACGCACATTTTCATTCATATAGTGCGCCATTTTTACAAACTGTCAACTGAGTAATTTAGTGTTCAAAACTGTGGATTAACAACAAACAGGATTATTTTAACTTGTTTTAAGTGTTGATGAGAAAAATTAATCGCTATCACTGTCACTTTCATTCTAATCCTTTTGAACGGTTGCTGCACGATGTCAGGGCTGGAATCATGATGCACATGTCTGTGTTGTTGGACTTGCTGCTGAGTCAGTGTGTTTTGTTCCGATTAAAGTTGTGGACCACGTTACCATGAAAGTGAGAGTTCATGAAAAACCCTCCTCCCATCGGCATCTCACAGGAATCCCCGATATTTTGTGTAGACATTGGCATTGCAGGACGAGCGGGAGCCTGAGGGACGATGCTGTTTGGACGTGACGAGTCTGACAAAATGTCAGAAATGGCCATTGACTTCTGCTATAATTGTTGATATTGTTTATGTTTTTATGGCGCGATATTTGAACTATTCGATTAGCTGGAACTCCTTCATCATTTAACTTATTAACCACTCGTGTTCTCACACTGAAAATGATACAGTAAAATGGATGTAAACAAACAAGATATTTTATGATGAAAATGATTTAAAAAAAATGTATAACCCACTATAGTGCAGTGATCATCAAAATATTGGCTATTAAATTGAATGGATAATTTGATAAGGTAAGTGTTATAATGTCACTGGAAATTAAATTTAAATTTTGAATTTTAAATTAACAAAATTAAGTGTACATGTATGTGTATTGCACAACTTTAAAGCTCTAAATTAATGAACTGATGAAAGAACATCATGAGCATCATGAGCCACAGCAGACGAAAACAGACGTTATGTCGCTAGCGAAAAGTTTCGGTCTTGAAAGCGCAGTCAGATCAACATCTGTTTGCTTAACATCAGTGCATTACACGTTACACTTTAAAATTCGAGCTGATTTGGATTCAATCTGGGTGTAATCTCCTCAAGGTCTGTTTTCGGGTAATGCGGATCATATGTATAGTTTACAGTAACTTTTTTAGTACCTGAATGGTGTAATGCATTCCTCTTCAATTCCTGCATATGTTTTTATCTCATTAATGATATTGTACAGCTTATTTTGGGCTGGTGTACAAATACTCAAGAAAAAGGAGAGAGTCTTCACCCAACATGTCAGTAGGCCGTCTGTCGCTGTATGTTTTGTACAGATGTACAGGATAACGTTGAGTATCACCAGTTATTTCATAGGCTTTTTGCTGATTTGTCCTTTAAAAAATAAAATTGATATTTGAGAAAAACATATTTTTTTTAGGTCTACCAATGAAATAATTAAATACCTAGATTAAATATCAGTGAAATAAAATTGATATTTTCACTATTTGCGGCGAAAAATAACATTGGAAATGTCAATTTATTAATTAATAGATTATTAATTTATTTATAGAATCTACATATATTATTTTTTAAATTATTTATTTATTTATTAATTCCTTTATTTATTTATTGGAATTTAATATTTCTTTCTTTCTTTCTTTCTTTTCTTTCTTTCTTTCTTTCTTTCTTTCTTTCTTTCTTTCTTTCTTTCTTTCTTCTTTCTTTCTTTCTTTCTTTCTTTCTTTCTTTCTTTCTTCTTTCTTTCTTTCTTTCTTTCTTTCTTTCTTTCTTTCTTTCTTTCTTTCTTTCTTTCTTTCTTTCTTTCTTCATTTATTTATTTACTTATTTAATATTAATTAGTTAATTAATAATGTTTTGAAAAATAAGTAAAAAATAATTACCTGGTATCGCGAACATTAGCACCAGTCCTTTTCTTCGTTTGACGTTCTTTACAACGTAATGAACTGACGCCCAAAGCAGGGATCAACCTCTAGAGAGACATCCCCCCATTTCATATTGTGGATTTCAGTCCCTGTTCTCATTCCAAAATACACATGTATGTGGCACAGATGAACCACATAGAATGAGCTAAAGAGCTTGCCGAGTGGTCACCCACTGTCTTTGCCTTGTACATCAGGTCAAGATGCTCTTCGGTTAATGTATCCGCTGTTTTCGGTTTGTTACCTAAGCCCTGCTTTTTGAGGTCCTTTTACTAAGACTTGAGATCATCTCTTGCCCTTTGTCACTCTCTATCAATAGCTTTCATAAGTTTACATTTGTGTTTCTTTAGGTGTCTATCTATTGAGCACATGAAACCTCTTAACGTAGTGGGCTCATATTCTTCGCCATTCTTTTTTTTTGTTACAGATAGTAAAAACTCACATATGTATTCATTTAGGGTGTCAGGTGGTATAAACTGTGACAATCTTGATTTCTCATTGTAATGCAGAAATAAATGAAAAAGTTTCATGGTTTGCTCTGTTTTCTTTTGAGTGTTATCATTTTGATTTTCACTTAAGAGTGAATCAATGTCTACTGTTCTAAGCTGGCAAATTTCAATATTTGAATTAACATTACTTACCGTTTTTGGTATTTCATTTTCATTTCTTTCATCTTCAAGTTCATCAATTTCGTGATCAACCTCTCTTACCCCACCCATTGTTGGTACTACAACTGTTTCAATTGAGTATTCATTTTCACTTTTTTCTTCAATTGCTGCCATTTTTTCCAGATCAAAACAAAGATATATTTTTATGTTTCTATATACATTTAGTGTACATTGCTACAATGCAGACGGTTTCAACAAGGAATAAGGCCAAACAAGGTAGATTACTTTGCAAGTACTTGTTAAGTGGGTCAAGCAAGGGAAGTAAATATTGATATGGTGATCTAAAAATAGAAAAAGTAGTTCCGAAAATTTGTTATTTTTACCGGTGAAAATAACAATTTGTTTATTTTCACTGCTGTTATTTCATTGCAGAAATGTCATATTTTATCATTAGGTATAAAATAAAATTGTATTCATGTGATACGTTTACTTATCTTTTTGGATCGAAACGTTCGCAAATTCAGAAACAAATAGAACTTTCATTCGGCCGTTTGTAATATTTAATTTAATTTACAACTGTTTCTGATTGACGGCGTTTGAACTTAAAGTAGGAATTTCATCCGTATGCATCCATCAGATCAGTTACAATTGAACAGGCCGGAAATTTGAACTCAGATCATGAATGTTGCTGAATCGTTCTTGGTTTGTCACTTCAAACATTAAGCCTCGATCTGGGAAAATGTGGTCTAATTCATGTGCGTATAGTGTCGTGTCAGATGAGCATGTGCAGTCATTGTAAACTGCACAGTCTACTCTGATACGACACTTAATGCACATGTATCAAGCCCGGTTTTCCAAGAGCGAGGTTCAATCGTAAAAGCATTCATTTATAAGCAAAACCGAGAGGATGAGTGTTTAAAAAACATATGCTCGACTGCAATGCCTTTAAAGACTTAACTGGTATTTAAATTAAATAGTTGTTGTATGAGACTCTTTCAAATTAAACAAATGTATTTGCATATCATCAATAAAAGAGACCGACAAGGGCCAATGCTCGTTTAAAATATCTGTCTAAAACACTGTGGACAGATTTTTCAAAGTTTCAATTATAAAGCACACTTTGTACAAGCACAACAAATCTATATCACAATCAAACGAATACAAGATAAACAAATAAAAAAAGTTAAATATTTATCATACACTTGATTTAAACGACTCTGCTTTATTTGTTTTCATCAACAATACAACGTCAATAAATGAGCAATGAATAAACATAAAATAAGGAAGAAATCCAAATTTGAATGCAAACTGTAATTACCAACTGGTATGTGTAAGATTGCTTTAACATATTAACTGCGCTCTCGGAAAATCGGGCAGTATGCACGTGCGTAATGTGTTGTCACATATTATCCTATGTATTCATTACAGGCTAATCAGGGACGACAAATTATGTATCAGGGGACTTCACAGGCTAATCTGAGACGACACTTTATGAACATGCATTTACCCCGGTTTTCCGATGGCACGGCTCAATAACGTAGAATAAAATCATTATTAATAAATTCATTACCACATGAAAACTAGATAACTTTTGATCATTGAAAAGGGTATGCTGGTTACTTTAAAGGACATAAAGACCTATACCCAGTCAAATGTCAGCATGCCGATCGTGTGTGTCACAGGGGCTTGTGACTTTCAAAGTTTCGATACGATATCTATCGGACGCTTTGAATTAGTAGATCCAAATTGGTTATTCGGGAGACGGGAACGACACCAGTCTACTCTGAGATCAACAGATCAAAGGTCAACGTCACTGAGACTTAAACCATGAAAATTGGTTTTACTATAGACAGATAATTTATGCAAGATATCTGGTGAACACTTTGCCGTGTAAGGATCAAAATAAATATTCTGGTAAATAGGGAATAAAAGATACTTTTTGGTTTCCTCCGGGTACTCTTGCTCCTTCCCTCATCTCACAAAATACCGCGTCAAATGTGAAAATGTTTCATTTACAATCAGAACGAGCTAGCAACTGAAGCTATAATTCTAAATTCGTCCCAAAACATCGTAGGTCTAGTAAGATAATAAGGCACGACTACTGGGTGACACTCCGGGACCTCATATAATGCAGCGTTCGGCGCGAAAGGACCTCATACACGTCGGACTACAGACAAACGCGAAAAAACACAAAAAGAAGAATCAATTTATGTATATAAACAATTCTTTGTCCATATTTTTGTCTTGATTGCAATACTGAATCAAATGGAATGTATGTGTATTTCCCAACGAGCTTTAAATTGAGATGATTTTATCTGATTGATGTGTGGTCCAAATGTGTGGTCCAAGTATTCAAGCCTACACTTTTTTCATGGAGGTTATGTATGCAAAAATGCATTGAAATGTTATCAGTATACCGATTTAACAGACGACACACGAGTTGTTTAGTGCTGGTGGATTTCAACGCTTTAAACATACACTTATACAGAAAATATTCTTTAAAAATTAACACCAATTTCCATTCAAATACTTGAATACATTTCGTTTTGATTACTGTTTCAATGCTGAATAGATAATCGAATAGATGGGAATTCGTAAAATGAGACAAGCACGACAAACGGAACAAATACCACTACTCACGGTTTTGTGCACGGTCTGACAACTAACATCGCCACAGCTATGCTTCTTGGACTGCAGGTTAATTTCCTCGTCGTGAAAAATAAAAACAACTTAGCGACTGACTTGATTTGTTTATATCTAGGAGTGTGATATGTGTACCTTCATTAATTATCTTGGTCACCGTCCCGGATTACCCATTACGCAGAGTATGCAGCTGCCAATTGACCCTGCGACTTTTAGGGGCCCCATGTAGTTGAAATGAAAGCAAAGACTCATATCCACTTTGATGTTAGCATGCCGATCTTGTTGGTCACAGACGATTGTTAATTAAAACTTTCCGTACGATATCTAGAGGACGCGTTGAATAAGTAGATCCAAAATTGGTATCCTGATTATTAGGGGGAAGGGGATTCACAACCTATGGGCCTCTAAGGTGCTTATCCAGCACTGCTTGGCCACAACTTCGTGTCTTATACTATCGGCAGTTTTCACTTCACGATTCTGCACACATTTTTTAAATATACAATATGCTTTTCTGTTGTTTGTGTGTTCTCAACAGCGCATTCGCTCACCGATTCAACCAGCCTCAGTCGGCGTCGGCGTCGCTTCATTCTCATCCTACCTAGTAATTCACAAACAACTCTTCAAATTAAGTCAGTTTTTGTGGATTAACAGTCGGTTTAGGTATCGTATCATATTTCAAAGATCGAGGCATAATGCTTTAACATAATTACAAGCGCCGCTTATTACTGGACATTTTATTAATTACGAAAGATGACCAACAAAAGAAAAACAACAGCATTTGTTATGATGGTCATGTACAGGGTAGATGCATGTACTCGCAAAATGTAAATATATTGTATGTACTAAATCACAAGTATTGAAATATCCTTAACATATCCTTATTTCCTGGAAATATTTGCTATACATTAAAAACATTTTCTAAACGTCACTTTTTTAATGTGATTTCTGGTTACGGAATACAAATACCCTTGTAAAATTTGACACTAGATTATATTATATATTAGTCTGTCGAGTCCAATAATGAAAACATATTTTTAATCTGCAAGGGTTTTTAAGCGGAACGGCTGGCTCGATTGCTAACTTTGTTTGCAATCACATGAAAACAAACCAGGAATAGCATGTTTTATTTCTACCCGAATGCTGCAATATAAATGATATGCTTTTCCAACATAGATATAAATAAAATATCGTATACTTTGAAAGGTATCGATAATACTTACGCAAAAATGTAGTTATCTGTCATAATCTGAAAGTTATTTGTACAATGAACGTGTAATTTATTTGGCAAGTGTCAGTTGAAAACATATTGCGATTTGGCTTCATAAGAACACGCGGAAACCAATGGTCTCAATACAACAGCGTGCTTACATAAAGACTCGATAAAATAAGCAAGTGTTTTGACATTTTCGTGATACAGAGATTATTTACAAACGAAGTATTCACGTTGTCGTGTGTAAATGGACTGTTTGTGAACGAAAGGACTGATTTGTTTTGTCACCGAAAATGACCACATGTATCGAAAATATGTATCTTCAAAAACAATACATTGATTTGAAGATATGTAAGGGTGACAATAGAGTGCTGAACATTTACAACGTTTGAACTATTAACTTTAAAACTCCGGGCAAATGGTGACTACACTGGCTCAGTGATCGAAACAGTAGTTTAACGTGTGATCACGGGCAATATTCTGTCGAGTTTTGATTGTAATACATCAGAAACACATTTATTCACAAAATTTAACGATATTCCGATTGAAATTTTAGTATTTTAGCTTATTTTAAACGTATTTACAACCGCGTCTGCTCGCATCCCGAAAGGTTACATATCAGTATATATAAAGTTTAGGCCTAAAACCACAAAATATACTACCGTTGAATTTTCGTACCAAAATCTTTCGAAACAAATCTCCCAGATTCGAAATCAACAAACAAAAAACAGGACATTTATAAAGTGTCTGCATCATTTATCAAATTTTAAAATATTTGTTGGTTTTCCGTTTTTAGAAGCTGTTCTGCCAAGGCAAGAGCTGGGCATCACACACGCTATTATATCGAGCAAAACTGACAGTTTTGGTTTCCAGAAATCAACAAAGTGGGGATTCCTGAACGATCAACACTTCCAAGCTATACACACAGTAACTCTTGTTAGCTGTGGTGATCTTATTTATTGGTTCTGTTGGTTTACTTGGATGGAACATGTGTGAACTTTTATAGAACTTTGAAAAGTCTATATCTGTCTATATATAAAGAAAAATCAGCTATTGCATTCTACGATCAGATGTGCAAACATTGTCAAAGGGTTGTTAAATTAATACTTTGAAGGCAATTATGCTGAGGAAATATGAAGGTTCCCATGCAAATTTAGTCTGTATATAATATCGACAAGTGTCTGCCAATAAATGTCAAAATAGTAATACAAAACTTACTACAAGTATGTAAAAGCACTAAGTATGCAAATCAATGTTAAACTAGTAATAAAAAAACTAAGTATGTAAAACACTGTGTTGTGATCATTTTTAGTAAGATATTGTAATTCTAAACAGTAGCAAAACGCTTGTTTAGTTAATTCATAATGCCATTAATATGATTTCTTTTCTATTGTGTAATTAATAAATTTATTGTTACTTGTTGTTCCATGATATATGTTTTATGCACTCGTAAAAAACCAGCTTTGTTAATTTGGTAAAAGGTAAACAAATGTTACTTCATAGATTCCAAAGTTTTTCAAAAGATAACATTACTTTTTAATTTCATATACGTAAATATTCTTGTAAGTTGATGACAGTGTTTTAGTATTACTTATTATGTAACTATTATTTTATGTGCAAATAAATGACGTGAAGTGTTTTGTATCTCCACACAATACCACATATCTTTTATATATGTACTGTATATATATACTAACATCATTTACATGCTTCTGCTAGCGGCTTAGCCAAGAAAGACACTGACTGACATAAAAATAAGCTCATACGATTATTGATAATGTTTTTATTTTATTGTATGTGTTATTTGAATGTTTAAATACAAAAATATGGATGATAAAACATTGCGTTTATTTGCATTCAAATTTAAATAATACAGCTACAAACTAAGTGTATGCAGTTTAGACTGTGATTTATTAATTGCTACAAAATGGCTAGTTTTTGAGTGTCGACAAAATTTAAACTATTCGCCAAAAGTTTGCGAAAATAAGTTAGAACCTTGCAAGATACCTGTATTTATGAACTATTTTAATTGCAAAATAAGTATGCTGTCTTTCTGTTGCATATAATTATACATTGATACAAATCCTGTCAATCAAAATTGATTTGACACATCACATTATTTTGATTATGTTAAATCAGTGTATGCTGAAATCAACTGCTGTAGCAAGCTTAAGTTGAATTGAGACATTTGCTGAAACAAACTGTTTCCTGGGTAGGACTAGTACTTAGTGTCTTTAGGGTGATCTAAAGAACGCTCCCATACAATGGATCAATACAGAGGCCTCCCAGTATGAGTGACTTAGTAGACACCATATCCACTATACCGCAGCTATCGAACCAGTTTTAAATTCCTGCGGCTAGAAAACACACAAAATTATAAGATGCTAGATCTTAAAGCTAGGAACAAGCTACAGTAACTTATTCGTTTGAAGATTGAATTTTTCGGATGCATTACTTTATTATTGAAACAACTATAATATTTTGAACACAATAACTGAAATTATTCTCGTTTTGATAAATACGGTATAGTATGGTTTATTACGTGTTATTTAGAAGAGAGATTGTGGTAATGGTTTAGCGCGAATAATGCATGGGTTTTGTGTGCATGTTTTAGCGCGAAAGCGCACGAGTTTTTCGTTTTGGGGTATATATGATTTGCACATCTATTGAGTCGCCATTCGAGGGTGTATTTGACAGGCAAACGTTATGGAACAAGAAAACGAAAGGGTGATAACCCCGCCCGCCCGCCCTTAATGAGCAAATGTATGGTTAAATAATTGGTTACATTGCTTTTATGTTTATAATTTTGCAATTATAAAGTCTATATTTAGAATATTTTCAGTTCGGTTTTTAGTCCATGTGAGATGGGATCTTAACACAAACCGATGCCTTTACTGGGAAAGACGATGAGTGTATATTCATTTAAGTCTGAAGCAGCTAAGTTTTCTCGATTATTTTGACTCATTTTTTACTTAATATTGTGTTTGAATGAGGTTTTTTAAGTTATGGGTGTCATGTTTTTCGAGACTCTCACTTCCTGGAGATAGTACCTCCAGCATATTTATTGAAATATTGTTTGTTTAAATTTCAGTGTTATTATTTTTTGTTGTCTTTCGTAATGAACGTTTAATTTTAAAGACATTCTTATTGTACGATTACTTAATATTTTCATGTTGGTGTGACTAGTTAGATGTTGACGTCGGTTTAATATAGCTGTTCGTCATATGCATTTATATATTTCTCGGAATACTTATGATTTATCAACATTCTTTTTAGGTGCTTTATGGATTTTATGGTTTGAATGATTTGTTTGTTTTTATGTTGATGTCCGTGGTGTGTGCGGGATGCTTTTGATGTTTGTTTGTTATGTTAATTTGCGCAATGAAATTGATAATGTTTTAATTACATTTTTTACTAAATAATACTTAATGTTTACAGTATAATAGTAGCTGCTTATTTGTAGATTTCTCTAAAATTAGAGGTTTCGGGAGGTGATGAAGGCACCTAGACACCGGTCTCGAGCCATGGGTCTTCATACGTCCCCCTGCCATTAAAAGAAAAAATAAGAAAACAAAAATGGCAGTAGGGTTGCGTATCCCGCTCGCGGTTTTACCTGAATCGTTTATTTCTACTGCTTATTGTATGGGGTGTACGTGAAGTCATGTACACTTCTCTTGATTGGTGGTGATGAATTAATCTTGCGGATATTAGCAGCTTCTTTGAACAAATTAATGTTTCACAATTGTTAATTTATAATATTTAAGCAAGTAAGCGTGATTGATGGGCATTATTTGAGATATATACATGACGTCTAATTGTTATGAATAAATTCGCATTTTTTCACATGACACACATGTGCATGTGAAGAATTCATAATTACATGCCCTACAGCATTTAAATAGTATCGTTTCAGTTCTTTATACACCTGAACAAAGATGTTACACCGTTTCCAGTCGTCTCGAGGCTCATCAATTGAGCGGTGCCGTTGAGGTCTATATCCATTGCACATACAACACATACGGGCGTCAGAAGAATTTTTTTTGCATTTATATGTTGAAAGTCCTGTCAAATACAAGCACTCACTCATATTTTGTCTTTGGTTTATTATTCGTATGATAATGATAATGATGATGATATGGGTTATAAAGATGATGAGATTTTAATAGTATTTTGAGAATAGAGAATAATAAATTTACTCATAACTATGAGTAATGTCCATATATTTATAACAAATACATGGTATCAAAAAAGCTTTTGCCCGTAAATTAGGTAGTATCTTTAATCATGTTAATAAAAATCATCTTTTTATACAAATAAAGGAGTGAATATTAGAATTGTACATCCTATTCGAAAGGCAAATGCATGCAATAACACTCCACCATATTCCTACGTATAACGTCATTAATATACATTGCTGCAACGATTTTGACAGTGCAGGAATTTCATTTATGTTGGATTATTATCACAACAAACAACATATAGCGGACTAAACACAAGGTAAATACAAATATATGAAAATATTAGATCTTGGAGAACTTTATCTTGCTAAATGCAGTGCACTGAATAGACAAAATGCGAACAAAAAATAATGTGCACCGATATTCGGATGAGGAATGAATTCGGATGAGGAATGAATTCGGATGATATTGACATGTAACACGTGAAATGTACATTTCAATATTGATGATACTTTATCTTAATAATATACATTATTTCGAATCTCTGTCGAGTGTGTCAAAAGCCAAGGGCGAATCTTAGAAAATGGCCACATTGATGACTAAATTTTGATGAAACTTGGGCAGAGTGTTTATCATGATAATAAAGTTATTCAAACGGTTAGCTCTTGTGGGTTCTTAACGTATGGCCAATAATCATATAGCAATGGGTAAATAGCAATAAATTGGGCCTGGGGGCAAATACAAAGCAATACACTTATACTACCTCGTGCACAAATGAATTCTCTGGTTCACGTCTGGTCACTGCGCTGTCTGCATAGGAAAGAGAGAGTGGTCAGGGAGTGGCGGTCCCAGCAGGCATCAGCTTCCATCTGATTGGTCGCGAGCTCCATCCCTGGCAGCATGGTCCCGTCATCCTAACGTCTCACAAGCCGGGTACCTCTCTGCAGGGGGGCGTGGCACCGGATGTCACTGGCACAACACTCCCCTCACTTTTCTCTTTTTGGGACGACCCCCTACTCACCAAGGAATCGTCCCACCGAATGTCATAGTCAGTCCGCCACAGACTTCCCGTCGCACCCGAGGAAGTATATTGACTATCTCTCGGACCCCGATGCCCCTATCGTAAGCAAGGAGGGCACCTTTGCCATGCAACGTACTCTAAAGCCACTGCGCCCAAGCCGTCCCATGCACTCCAAGGAAGTATATTGACTATCTCTCGGACCCCAATGCCCCTTTCGTAAGCAAGGAGGGCGCCTTTGCCATGCGATGTACGCCTAGACGCAGCGACTTAGCGGAACTACGACAGTGCCCAGACTCCCCAAAGTCGGGACAACCTAAGTTGATCAAAACTACGGGCACGCCGCAACATGCAGATTTGGGGCCCCAACCCTAGAAAGGTGGTCACGGATCACCCCTTTAAAACAACAGTCGGCCATGTCCAACACCGGTGTGAGTATATTGGTATATGTACTTATTTACTTATTTATTTATCTCTTATCCTATTCTACTTGTATGTGTTATTCTTTATCTATCTTTTATTCTATTCTACTTGTATGCGTTATTCATCTACTCTATTCTGATTATTACTAATTGTATCACTATTTTCATCTACTCTATTCGTATTATTAGTAGTAATGTACACTGTAATGTATCCTTATTTTTATCTGCACTATTGATGAGGTATTTACCTGTGCAACATTATACATCCTGAACTTTAGTGAAGGAGGTAACTAGACTGCGCCCAACGCAACACTAAAGACTAATCAAACACACTTGCAAGGCAGCCTAAACACAAGAAAATGGGAATTTAATAAAGAATGAACAACAAGTACAAAAAAAGAAAACTTCTGTCCACAAAAACTGGACAAACCCTGCTGGACTATTCCAGTAGGATTCCGACGACAATACCTAGTCATCTTTAAACATGCTAACACCTCAAACACTTAAAATGACAGATGCAAACATTAAATTGTTCCCGGACAAGAATATTTATAATACTTATGCATACAGATTATTGTGATTTTGTTAAAGACATTTTAACATCTATATTAATTATTATTATTTTGTTCCCGGACAAGAATATCTATAATACTTATGCAAACAGTGTTATTTTGATTTATAGTGTACTGTAGTGGGCGACTCGTGCATAGACGAAATCAGGAATATTACAAAAACAAGGAAGAAGGGACTCTGGGATAAATGGGCTCGCACTGCCAGTTCATCTACAAATTGGAGCAATTAACAGCCTTCGGCTGCAAACAGCTACAGCATTGAAATTGGCCATTATAGAGGCCTGGATAGACAGCAAAACACGCTACAGAAAAGAAACACTGACATAATGTACTGAAGACTGGAGGGTTACGCACAATTATGTTGATCGCCATGGCGGTGGCTGTAAATAACAACATAAATTATTATTAATATTTAAATAATAATAACACCACAGGGAGTGGTATGCAACAGTTTCCCACGGCAGTGACATGCTCACAAGTCCGGATTTTCAGAGAACTACCAATAATAGTACGCTGAAAGAGCTCACCGTTAGACTACACTAGATGCAACTTATTACTGCCTGAATCTCTCGCCCTGCCGCAAACTTCCCGCCAGTATTTAGCGAGGCTACGCGTACCTATTTACGACCTTGAGCGTGTTACACTTGGGTGAAAACAAATAATATAAATGTTAATATATAAATAATGTATTTTTTTAAATATCTAATAACAAAATTATAATGATCTTTATTTATTCTCAATTTATTTCCGGGTGGCAATACCAACTTTAGCATATCCACTCCCAATCAGGGAAATATGAATAAATAGATATACTAAACAATCAGACAAGAAAAAATGATAAAAGTACACGAATGATGTACACAAAGAGGGGAAGCCGAGGTATGAGTGTCAGTTCTACAACCACCGCCTTACAGTGGCCAACGTGCACCTACATCCTACCAGCCAAATTTTGCATTACAGAAAATATCTGAATTATTAAAAAAAATAGAGAATGTATATTAAACAAGAAAAAAAAAGGACCTACCAGTGAGCTCTACTCACAGGAGACCGGGCAAAAATAAAAAGAACCAAAAGACGAAAGAATAATGAACTGGTGGGCGAGGCCAATAAAGGGCTAATGGGATAAATGGCCTAAGCCCTAAAATAAAACAACACTCCCACACTCACAGCCCAGGCTTATAGCCTGTGACAGTGTCTTAAAAATAAGTCAACTACAGTGAACTTGCTTCGGGTAAACAAAGCAAAGAAACCTGCAAAAAACAAGAAGTTATGAATTTGGACACTTGAACACCAATCAGCCTGCGCAAACTTCGCAGGCCAGTCTCATCACTAGCACCACCATCACCACAACCTACTACATCCACCACCGCCAAAATCATTAAAAAATCATCATCACATTATCCAGCTAAACTACAAAGACTGTCATCATCACTAGCACCACCATCATCACACACAACAAGTGGGTTATTTGGCATTGAGAGATCACCCACAAGTTGCCACCTTGCTAGATCAATGTTATGTACTTAAGAAAAAACCAAAAGCATTTATAGGAAAACAGGTTTGTGGTGTCGGACTAATGCAACATGCGGAAAATTCCCGGAAAAAAAAAACATAATGGAAGAAAATTGGAATGCGGACTGGAATGAACAATCCTCTCACTACTGAAAAATGCAACATGCGGAAAATTTAACTTTCAATTTTATACAGAAAAATGGCAAAGACCCGTACACCAAGGAAATTAAAAGAAATGGAATGCAACAACAATCCGTACAGAAAACAAAAGAAACTATCGCCCCTACCTACATTACACTAATGGTACTATCCACAGACAGAAAATAAATGAAATGCAACAACAATCTGTACACAAAAAATAATGAAAGAAACTATCGCCCCCTTACCAGTTCAAACGATAGAGTG